>NW_027454737.1:0-47500 GCF_040206685.1 Ascaphus truei
CTGCCCCCCCCCTCCTGTCCACTGCCCCCCCTCCTGTCCACTGCCCCCCCCCTCCTGTCCACTGCGTCCCCCCTCCTGTCCACTGCGTCCCCCCTCCTGTCCCCCCTCCTGTCCACTGCCCCCCCCTCCTGTCCACTGCCCCCCCCTCCTGTCCACTGCGTCCCCCCTCCTGTCCACTGCGTCCCCCCCTCCTGTCCACTGCGTCCCCCCTCCTGTCCACTGCGTCCCCCCCTCCTGTCCACTGCCCCCTCCTCCTGTCCACTGCCCCCCCCCCTCCTGTCCACTGCCCCCCCCTCCTGTCCACTGCCCCCCCCTCCTGTCCACTGCCCCCCCCTCCTGTCCACTGCCCCCCCCCTCCTGTCCACTGCCCCCCCCCCTCCTGTCCACTGCCCCCCCCCTCCTGTCCACTGCCCCCCCCCCCTCCTGTCCACTGCCCCCCCCCCCCTCCTGTCCACTGCCCCCCCCCCCCCCCTCCTGTCCACTGCCCCCCCCCCCTCCTGTCCACTGCCCCCCCCTCCTGTCCACTGCCCCCCCCTCCTGTCCACTGCCCCCCCCTCCTGTCCACTGCCCCCCCCCCTCCTGTCCACTGCCCCCCCCCTCCTGTCCACTGCCCCCCCCCCCTCCTGTCCACTGCCCCCCCCCCCCCCTCCTGTCCACTGCCCCCCCCTCCTGTCCACTGCAGGAAATGCAGGGGGAGGAATCCATGCCTTTGAGGCGCCCCCCCCCTCCCTTTGACGCCCCCCCCCTCCCTTTGACGCCCCCCCCCTCCCTTTGACGCCCCCCCCTCCCTTTGACGCCCCCCCCTCCCTTTGACGCCCCCCCCTCCCTTTGACGCCCCCCCCCTCCCTTTGACGCCCCCCCCTCCCTTTGACGCCCCCCCCTCCCTTTGACGCCCCCCCCTCCCTTTGACGCCCCCCCCCCTCCCTTTGACGCCCCCCCCTCCCTTTGACGCCCCCCCCCTCCCTTTGACGCCCCCCCCCTCCCTTTGACGCCCCCCCCCTCCCTTTGACGCCCCCCCCCTCCCTTTGACGCCCCCCCCCCTCACTTTGACGCCCCCCCCTCCCTTTGACGCCCCCCCCCTCCCTTTGACGCCCCCCCCCTCCCTTTGACGCCCCCCCCTGCCTTTGACGCCCCGCGCGCACACACTGACTGACTGCCGCACGCACGCACACACTGACTGACGCGCACACAAAGCCTGACTGACGCACGCACACACTGACTGTGTGTGCGTCAGTCAGTCTGTGTGTGTTTGTGTTTCTGCCTCAGACTCACTGACGCGCGAGCAAACACACAGTGACTGACGCACACACGCTACATGAAGCTGTAAAGGAGGGAGGGAGGGGGGGGACTGGATTGATGTGAATGGGGGACAAACAGAGAGAGGGGGGAGGAGAGAGAGGAACGGGAACATTACATCCCGGGCAACGCCGGGTCTCTCAGCTAGTTCTGTATAAATGTCAATGTATATCTGATGCTCACGGTTATTGCAGAGTCTCGATGTTGCTTTCACCAAAAACAATAAAAAATGTTTGAAAAAAAAGTAAGTGAACCTGGTTTCAATTCAAGTGTCAACTTTTCTTGTGACTATCACCCTGTGCCGAAGGCACCAGAATTAGATTGTAAGCTCTTCAGTGCAGGGACTCATTGTACTGGCAACAATTTATGGGGCTGATTCAATAATCCGAAGCAGCCGTTTGGGCATTTATAGCCGGAAAACTCTCTTTGACGTCCACTTCAGACTATATTGAATCAGTCCCTGTGTGTTAAGTGAAGTGTGCAAAGTCAGAGCTACACACAGAGGAAACCAATACACGCATTATTTATATTGCCTCGTGTTTGTAGCATAGTCTCATTGCTACAAGGTGACCAGCATCCAAGATGTCCCATCCATTCACTGACTGGTACAGTATATTGTGTGTTTCAATAAACTAATACAAAAACCATGTTTGTGAATAACCGTGTGACTCAATATATTAGTTCCCCTGGCTCCCACTCCTGCCCGGCCACCCCACATTCATCCGACTCTCCTGTCTGACGAGTGGACCAGAGTAATACAACACAAAACTGGCTTTTCGACAGGCACAGAGCACAGATTAGTGTTTAGGCGACTAAATTACATTATTATGCAACTACTCTTGTTAAGACAAAAAGTTGCTTCTGGGGTTATGAAATACATACAATATTGATATGGTCTCTATCTAAAAGACAAAGGACCAAAAGCAACAAGTTACAGAGAGGAATCTGACCTTCAAAGCAATGAACATCTTCACTATGTAAATACACGAGCAAAGTGTGATAAACAGAAGGATAACATTGAGATAAAGCTCGTATACTGTATATATTCTCTTTTTCAATAATTATGCTCTAAAAAAAAAAAGACCATGATATAAACCAGTTAAAACAATTGGCACATTAAGTTAATATGTTTAAGTCAAAAAGAAAAAGTGGTAATCTGGATCAAAAATCATTTTTTTTTTTTTTTTTTTTTTAAACAACAGTAGTGGTGCTCCGTATCCAAATATATCATAAATGGTTAAACAGGTTTTGCATCACGTGAGTGGATCCCAAAACAATCATCTCCATGGAACAGATGGATTTCGTTGCTGTTACCCAGGACTCTTAACTGGGACTATTTACTTCTGGCCTCGGTTGTGCCTCTTTCGTACCTAGTTTGCTGTTCCTCCAGTTTATTCTCCTTCACTTGCACTTGTTTCATCAGCTCAAAGGCTTCATAGGCCAACTGAAAATACAAAGAGAATCCATCAAGTAACCAAATCCCCGTACTGTCCCATCCTGTATGGCAGCGGTGCGCAAACTGGGGGGGGGGGGGCACAATATTTTTTTTTGGGGGGGTGTGGGTGGGGCGGTTGCAAAGGTCCCGCGCCAGGCCTCTGCAACCTCTACTTACCGGGATTCTGCCGGCTTCAGCACGTGTGACCATGGCAACGCGGCGTCAAATGACGCAGCGGGGTCATGTGATGTCACGGTTGCCATGGTAACGTGATGTCAAATGATGCCGCGGGTCACGTGATGTCACACGAACCCGCAGCGTCATTTGATACCGTGCGAGGTAAGGAGGGGGGGGGGGGGCGCCGCAAAAAAAAGTTTGCGCATCCCTGCATCTTTCCCTGTGTTTGGTCTCCTATATAACCTTAAACGTTGTCATTTTTTTTTTCATTTCTGTAACTATGAAGTGTTAAGTCCCGTTGGGAGAAAACTGCAATATAAAGAGTTATTATTAAATAAACATAATCACACATGTAATAGGACAATAGAAAGCCGCCCAAACATGCTTACAACTCAAATGCTAGTGTATAACAGCAAAGGTTAGATTAGTTATATCAAATTAGTGTTATAAGTAAATGTGATCATTCTTTTTTCTGTTACTCCCACATGCTCTGTTGAAGCCATGATTAATTGACCAATAGTATTATAACTTGTATCCATGTGTAATGTCATTTGATAAAATCAAGGTTAAAAAAAAATCATGAAGCCATCATTTTGCATTTAAAGGTTTTTATGATGTGTGTCTGTGTGACACACAGACATATACATATACTGTACACACACACACAAACACAGAGAAAGATTATAGCGGCTGTATACAAAAATGGTGTCTAGAGATAATCAGTGATTGTGTAGGAGTATAACAATCAAGTGTTATACCAAAAAGAACATGCTTGCACAGTAAAGGGTAAACAGTTTAAGTCTATTTAATGATCCCTAGAGGTCCAATATACAGGCATAGGGTTGTTTCTTTGGACTCTTGCTGCTTGTGTCATCATGCCTACGGGAGCCGTGCGTGTGGAACTGTGTTCGTGGTGTCGAGGACCCGGAGGACGTTATTTGGAGGCGCGCTCCCTTCTCTTAGTCCCAATACGGATATACACCACTAGACCCAGAAGTTTGTGTTCCCGGCTGAGGTCTCCACCTGATGGTTCCAGCTGATGACTTCAGATTGTCTCTCAATATGCGCTTATACCTTCGGCGTTTGTGAGTTGATTAGTTTTAGATTGTCGGTCTGATTAAATACTTTATATTCGAGTTACGCTACGGAGCATGCGCTCTCTTGTTTTATATACACATATGCACACGCACTAGAAAAAGGAACCCGATTTATTAGGATCTCTAGGACTTCCCCATATAAGATAGTGGAATGCATGCTCATTTCTCTTATGAGGAAGTGAATAGAAACCTCGTAACAGACTAAAAGACCACACGCGCACACAAAAAGACATACACAGCAGTAATGCATGTGACATCATATTATGATGTAGCCAGGTACCCTCCGGTCCCCCCGGGGCTTCCGTTTCCCCCCCCCCCTTACCTCCTGTGTTGCGGGGAGGATGATGGGCTCGCCGGTGGCTCCCTCTGCAGGGCGCCGCCATGTTTGTTATGCAGAACGAATAGCATACACGGCGACCATTAGGGAGCTTGGCGCATGCGCAAGAGTAGTGCAGGTGTGGCGGCCATTACAGGGAAGGCTCTGTACGGGAACTACAAGTCCCACGAGCCTCTAGAGTTCTAATAAGTGTCCTGGTCTGGACTGAGACCAGGAATTTCATTCAATCATAGCTACATAATATCAGCTTCAGGGTGAAAGACCTTGCTCACCGCGGGAACATGGTGACACAAAAATATATAAAAAATTAAAACAAAGCTTTGTCATAACTAGCAAAAACCGATCCAAAACCAGCATGACGTTATAAATGACATGGCGGCTTCCTATTGACTCCCGTGAAGAGGGAGATTAAAACCTGTGCATTGTTTACACAGCCCGGGATGCTAACAGGGGCACCTTAGGAGGTAAGTTTATCTCGGGATCAGGGGGTCCTAGGAACTGAAATGAACACTGATCAGCTACGGGGAGCCCCTGCTTCCTACCTAAAAGAAAAACCTGAGCGAAACCACTCTTTTAAAACCTTTATATAGGTGATGTAAGTAAATTAAATCAATTAATACGTGTATTTTTTACATAGTATATGAGGTTGAAAAAAGACGTACATCCATCAAATTCAACCAATGCTAAATTTAGACAACAGATACTTTATCCTATATCTATACTTACTTATTGATCTAGAGGAAGGCAAACAAAAAACCCCAGTGTCATAACATCCAATGATATCTCATAAGGGGAAAAATAAATTCCTTCCCGACTCCAAGAATTAGCAATCGGATTAATCCCTGGATCAACATCCTTCCCATGTTTACTTATTTGGTATATCCCTGTATACCTTTCCTTTCTAAAAAGTTGTCCAACCTTTTTTTGAACAAATCTATTGTATCTGCCATCACAGTCTCCATGGGTAATGAATTCCACATTTTAACTGCCCTTACTGTAAAGAACCCTTTCTTTTGTTGCTGGTGAAATCTCCTTTGTACTGCCCGTGGGATGAATAGTTCTTTTGAAAGTTCCTTGTACTGTCCCCGAATATATTTGTATATAGTTATCATATCCCCTCTTAGACGCCTCTTGATGGACGTATGTCTTTTTTCAACCTCATATACTATGTAACTATGTAAATAAGAGTGCTGCTTTATAATGTGATTTATGGAGTTCTATTAGAACAATGAACACATTAAATGGCAATATTTAGGCTCCAAATGGACAATTCATAATCTATCTATATATTGTACCTCTCCACTGACAGCCTGCAGTTCCTCAATTTGTCCTTGTTGTTTTAGCCTTTGCATTTCGCTGCCCCTTGAATCAGGAGGAACCAGGTCTTCTTCAGGCAATCTGCAAGACAGCGTTTGTCAACACAAAGACCTTAGATCATACTATTCACTTTACAGCATGCAGTATAATATGCTATAAATAATATGTTTCACATCCCCATGTAGAGCCTGGAGAGAGAATATGATCGGCCTCCCTCCTTTGCAATCCATCTAAAATTCTGCAACAGTCCCTGCTCATCTCCTCCAGAAATCCCTCTCCTGGTTTCCCACAGTTCTATTTCTTACTTTCAAGGATCTCCACTCATCTGCTCCTCCCTACATAGCAGTTTTAAACTCCTGTGAAAACCCCTGTCATCTCCTGTACTCTGCTCATAACAGTCTCCGTTCTACCCCTTTCACATCTACTGCTCTCTCGCCTTAAACCTTTTCCCTTTCTGCCCATTTCCTGTGGACATCCCTCACACTAAGTATACGCCAAGCCCCTTCTCTCCCCACCTTTAAGTAAAAATCTAAACACACCTTCTGATTGAAGCATTTCAATAACATGTACTCATGGCAACTGCTCCACATCCACAGACACTACCACCGACAGACTTCCCGGGGCCAGGACTAAAGATTTGACCAGGCTCCCAAACACCCCTCAATCCACCCCTTCCTGTGTCAGTGTTATTACGAGCCCCCCCCCCCCATTCACATCTGTATTTCTCTCCCCCTTTGTATCTCACTCGGTGTCCCCTCCCACTCGTTCACCCGTTCTCCTATCACTCTCCCCCCTCTGCTATCACTCAGTTATTCCCTCAATCTCCCCCTCTTCACCCTCATTCCGCTGTCCCCCACAGGTCACACATACACACATACACAATTCCCCCAATACCCACACAACGCCCTCCCCACCAATCACTGCCCATACAACAATTACCCCCCACACACACACAATACAGACACCACTATATTCCCCAGATGCAACTATCACAACCCCCCAGATGCAAGTTCCACTACACCCACCTGACACAACCACCACTACACTCATTAAGATACAAACACTACTACACCCCCCCCCAGATACAAACACCACTACAACCCCTCCCCAGATACAAACCCCTGCCAAATACAAACACCACCACACAGCTCCAGATACAATCACCCCCCACCCAGATACAAACAAGATACAACAACCCCCTCAGATACAAACACCATTGCAACCTCCCCCCCTACAACCCTACTTACTAATCATAGTGGCCAAGCACTGCCATCTACTGCAGTTATTCCCTCACCTGCCACCTGTGTAAGTCTCCCAACATACCGCTTAGATTGTAAGCTCCCCGGGGTAGGGATTTCCTTACTTTATATTTGTTGCACTTATGTCTCTTTTACAAAGAGCTGGGTGCACTGTTGCGCTAGCCAAAATAAAACTATATGTGGTATCCTACAGGTTGGGCCTACAAGATATGTGAATGTATTACGGTATTATGAAGACTATAGCTAGCTGGCTGCCGACGATGTCACCAAGTTGAGATTCTGAATCTACTGTAAAATGTAGTTAATATTCACATTGTATATATTATAAAAGCTATATGCGACCCAATATTTATTGAACCTTATTATATTTGTACTTTCTCTGTCCCATAGCACATAATCGCTACAAGGGAGTGGCCACAGAGAACATATAAAAACATAGGTCTCCTGTCATTCAGGAAGTCCCTATTAACATCTCCAGCATGACAGCCTCGTAACACCTTTGGCCTTTGGCCACTGAAGTTAGAAGTTAGCTGCTGACAACAGCATGGCTTGCTGACTTTGTAACTGGGCCATGTCAGGTGCCTTGTAACATCTATGGGCAAGAAGTTTCCAAGTGAAAGTTATGCTCTAACCAGAGGGAGAAAACAAGCACAAGATACAAGGACTTAGACCCAAGGAGGAACTCCATGGATAGATTGTGGCTGGGTGGAACCTCATTAAACTGTTTGAAGGAAAATAACTAATTGGGCTGGCTATATAACTAGCATACCCGAGAGGCCGGAAAACCTCAGGGAGATATGACCCATCTCTCACATCGTAGGATCCTAAAAGCTACAGTATAAGATTCTACCTTGGGTTCCCCTTACGCCTCCCTCACAAGTGCAGTGCCCTCACTGAGGAACGTCTGGGGACCTAGGTGGCCCCTAGTGAGTGAAGTTGTATTTTGATTTGTGGCGATTGACTGTATCCTGAATCCACGCTGCTACAACATTACATTGAAGACTTTATTTTGTGATTAAATACCCTTTCCCTAATAAAGACTTTTGGTTAAGTAAAATGTTCAAGGAGCTCTTTTGTTTATCAATCATCCTCAGCTTGCCACCCTGTCCAAGAATTCCAGTAGCCATGCACCATTTGCCCGAGACAAACTTTGGACCAGCCAGACGCCCTGGCATGAACCACTTGTCCCGCCTGTGTGTTGACCAGTGTCCACCATATCCGCCCTGACTGGGTTGGCTACACATACATATAAACAAGCAGGACAGAGACAAGGGTCTCCTAAATATAGAATAAAGCAAATACGCAAAAATGGTCTTGCCATAGAGTGGGAGGTTTGGGTGGGCCAAATAGTTCCTATCTGCAATAAATGTCTATGTTTAATATGTAAACAAAGAGAAAATACAAACCCTTATTAAGGCCGTAGACCCTAAGTAGTGTGAAATACCAGATTATGTATTAAGGAAGAATCTGTAGAAGATAAAAATCCAGTACTGCTACAATATGGTAAAATGCCACTTATTCATATCAACGAAAAATCAACGAATACTATTCTTATATCCAAAAAGAGGATGGAAGTGAAGGAGATGTAATGATGCACCCTTTATATTAATTAACATATTAATCAGTAATAGTTTCTACAGCGTTGTTCTTCAAATAGGTCATCTTTGCCATTATATTGGACAGATATGCTTAACTTGTACATTGTATTTCGATTCTTTAGCAGGTAAATATAACCAATTCAAAATATAGCAAGGTATAGTACTTCTATTTACATATATAGCAACCTATTAAGCCGAATCAACCTGGAGAATGCTAAATCCCCAGTCTATAGTAAGGTAACAGTGTCATGTATTGTTCTAATAGATTGATCTGGCAACAGTACAACATAATTGAACCTAACAAAAGACAAAGAGACCCAACAGATGTCACTCAAAATTCATCACTTGACTCTGCATCACCAGAAACCCCAACATGCGTTTCGCTCCCAACAGAGCTTTGTCAAGGAAGAGTAGCAAACAAACATGCAGATTACTGGTTTGTAATAGCAATGAATGCAAGAAAGGCAGGCATACTTCCCAAGAGGGGGTCATATCTAGCAGTGCAGGGCCAAACCATAAGATAGCTCATGGACCATTTATTTGAATGGATTGTATGGCATAACATCACTTAGTAAATATGCCCCAGGGTGTCTTTAACCAAAATCAGTGTTCTAATTCTCAATGAGATTTTGGGAAAGGTTTTGCAAATATGGACCATCAGTGTTGGGAAGTGTGTCTGCCTTTCTTACAGTCAATGACCTGCATACGTTGCACACTTATACCCACTTATACCCATTCCATTAAAGGAGCATTCTCCCCACCGATGCAATTAAGCCTTTCAGTGTGGCCATCTCACCGCAGCCGGTCAGCCACCAGCATTTTGCCACCGACCAGATCAGCTGCAGGGGACCCTACACGTCCACCCTACGCGTTAATTACCCCTGAGGAAGCTTGCGAGTGTGAAACACGTAGGGTGGATCTATACAGGCGTTTAGAGGACTGCTCAGTTGCTGGTGGACATTTTGGAAGTACTTTCAGCAGTGATTTGGTCCCTCTGTCCCTAGGTGCACCAAATTTCCCTGTGAAACGGCCATCGCAGCTGGAAAACCGGTGGGAGAGGGAGTGCTGTATCTACCCCAGAATATGACCATCTGATTTATGAGGATAGGCTACTGCAGCTAAATTCCATTTGTTTACATTAGAAAAGAAGCATCTAAGAGGGGATATGATAAACTATATACACATATAGTCAGGGACAAAACAAGGAGCTTTCAAAATATTCATCCCAAGGGCAGTACAAATGACACGGGGCCATCCCTTAAGGTTGGAGGAAAGGTGATTTCACTAGCAACAAAGGAAAGGGTTCTTTACAGTAAGGGCAGTTACAATGTGGAATTCATTACCCATGGAGACTGTGATGGCAGATACAATGGATATCATTTAAAAAAAAAAAAGTTGGACATCTTTTTAGAAAGGAAATGTATACAGGTTTATATATATTTAGAGTCAGGAAGGATGTTAATCCGGAGAAAATGTATTTTTCACCTTATGAGATATCATTAGATGATATTTCACTTGAGTTTTTTGTTTGCCTTCCTTTAGATCAATATACTGTAAGTAAAGATATAGGATAAAGTATCTGTCGTCTAAATTTAGCATAGGTTGAACTTGTTGGACATCTGTCTTTTTTCAACCTCATCTACTATGTAACTATGTACTACTGTAACACATCAAGCACTGTCTCAGCCCGTCACCCCTTTTTCAGATACCCACATAACATTGTATGGTAATGATGCAGTCCTGCTTTGGTATTCCTATTTCTTGGTCTGTTTGAAAGGTTGGTATAATTAAATAGAACCTCAGTGGAGATCAGGCTGGATCCTCATCACTAATGAGTTAGTTGGTAAGTACTGCATGCTTGGTTGTCTCCACCCATTGTTATTATTACCTGGTAGTTTGCCGGCTCGGAGAATCTATGAGCTCTGTTTGTAGCTTCTCTGTGAGATGCTTCAGTAAGCTCGTCTTTTCCAAAAGCTTATTATCTGGAAAGAAAATGAAAAAAAGATTTCAATTAAACGGAGAAGATTCTGGAAATATTATGTGCTCAGTTTTCCTTTAGAGAGAGGGTGTCCCACCCCATTCATTTTGGTCCCTCCCGAGTGCAGTATCTAGGACTTTTCTAAGTGTGAGAAAGCCTCTGTGAAAATCCCCTATTCCTTTAGGGAACATCACACATCAAATCAGATGAAGCTTTAATTGCAATCTAATGCCTCACCGTCACTGTTTATTGGCTCTCACTCCAAAGTTAAGGCAGTGAAGCAGGGGATTCTGGGACATGAGAGTTTTCAGGTTAAAACTTGCCACTGTTATACTACGGATTGCTGCTTGCTTCTGACACACACACACACACACACACACACACACACACACACACACACACACACACACACACACACACAAGTTATGGGGGAACTACCCAACTCGAATCAGCCACACTCTAGATAGTCGTGACATCATTATGAGATGACATTGTAGGTTCTGATTGGGTGACCCCAACGCCATCATTGTTTTTCAATGGACATCTCGACCATGTGATTGTATAGCAATCACGGCAACATCCATGCCTCATGTCAGGTATGGAAAGGGAAGTACTAATTTTCCATTCCATGTCTCACCCCCAGGTCTGAGAGATGGGGACGAAGTCGGCACTTTCATGATACAATGGTCCGGCTGTTCTGAGTCTCACCATGTACGTGCCAGTCCCTGGGTCATTCACAGAACTAGGGAACTGCAGAAGTTAACCCCTTGAGTGCCACTGTTCCAGAGGGTCCAGCAATATATACAGAAACATGAATTACTCAATTTTTATATATATATATATTTTTTTCTTGCAAATCCTTCTATAATGTAATGTACCTGTACATACATAACCCAGTAGTACAGCTCAACCCCCTTATAACGCTGTGCTTGGGGTCCAAAGAATCACATTGTGCTATAAGCGGAACGCGTTAGAAATAATGTACATATAAAGTATTTAAGATACCAATAACCGTGTTGTAAGGTATTCATAGATACGACATATAAAAGGAAACTTATCAAAATGTGGCGCTCTAAATTATCAGTTAATACACAGTGATACTGGTGCAAGTTATATCCAAAAATAAAAAAGTATATATATATATAAACAGTGATACTTATACAAATCAATGGTAAGATGCAGCTGTGACCCGGTAGAGGTTGCTCGGTCAATCCTCGTGATAGAAGTATGAAGAAATGTCCGGGAAGCGCAATATGTGAAAAGAAATACAATTCGTGATAGTGCAATATTGTTAAAATTAAAATCTAGATTTGATATCTTGGCTCAATAGTTAATACTCACAAACGTGAGAGGGTATAGGGCACATAAAGGTATCTTTTAATATGCTGCTCACTCGGTGGACAGGAGATGCAGAACTCAATGTTCCCCCAGATATGTGGACTCCCAAGCACCTTAATAGAAGATAAAACTGGACATAGTGCAGACTGTCTGAACAATTTATAATGGATAAGTGAAAAAGGGAGTTACACTCACATGGTATCAGTTAAAAACAAGCATTTAGATCTCTCTGGATCTCGTTGGCCAGATGGATGGTGTCTCCTCTTCCCCTCTCTCGTGGCGTGCGTTCCAGCGGTGCGTTCCACTCAACCGGAAGTGATGTCATCCGCTACGTCCACTTCCTGGGGTTTCGGCCGGCGCTGAAGAAAAACGTCACTCTACGCGTTTCACCACATAGGTTTCATCAGGAGTGACGTTTCAGTAGATAGGGGCGGTGTATATACCCTAATTCTGGGTCTCATTAGTCAGAAAACACCTGATACTACTTTAACTCATAGTATACATCTGTGGCTATAATGAGCTATACAAAAATGCTATCTCTCTATTGCACACATATGAAATTTATAAGTTAACTCATATATGTTGTGCAAATAACATTTTTGGTGTACAGTTCTTAAAAATACATATTATTTATACAATCATTTTAAAATACATCAGGTTTGTTAAAAATATATTTGGTTAAAAATATATATATACTATTTAATCTTCAGTGCAAATATTAACAATAAAAAATGTATAAACTTTCAATATAAAATACACTGCCTAAAAACACTTTAAAATAGTTAAAACAGGTATTGCAGAGAAATTATCTCTAAACTGGAGGTATATATGTGGAAAGTGCTGGGCAAGAGGCATATTTCTAAAAAATGGAAAGATAAAATATTAGTGCATTATAAAATCACAGAAAAGGTTTAAGATCAAATTCTAAATTCAAACCAGATGGAGATATAGTTTTTAGTTCGAACATCCAGAAGGATTCCCTTTTAATCAATGCTTTATTTCTGTTTCCTCCTCTCCAATGGGGCATAACTTGTTCGATTGCTTTAAATTTTAACCCCTTGGGGTCCGCATTATGTACCATCAAGAAGTGGTTTGGAACACTATGTGTGGTCATTTTTCGTTTAATATTTCCTATATGTTCCAAAATGCGTGTTTTTAGGGGTCTTATAGTTTTCCCTATATACTGTAGACCACAATCACATTCAATCAGATAAATAACGAAATTGGACCTACAGTTTAAATGCTGTTTTATACTATATACCTTTTTTGTGATGTTAGATTTAAAGGTATTAGTATTCTTGCAACTATAATGGCAAGCAGTGCAGAATTTGCAATCAAAGAACCCTTTCGGTGGTTGTAACCACGTTGGGTTTTTATTTACAGTAGGACTCCTCAAAGCACTAGGTGCTACAAATTTCTTTACATTCGGTGCTTTTCTATATACCATTTGAACCTTGTTGGGCAGTGCAGTTCCTATAATGGGATCATTTCTCAATATAGACCAGTGACTGTTCAATATATCATTTATTTTGTGTGCATCCCTATTATACTGAGTAATAAAGGGTACCCTTAGCTTATCGTCTTCCCCACTTTTTTCTCTGGGGATCAACATAGACTCTCTGGATATTTGTCTTGTTTTATCCAACGCTTTTTGGATGACATTTGGCCTGTAGTTCCGTTCTATGTTGATCCCCAGAGAAAAAAGTGGGGAAGACGATAAGCTAAGGGTACCCTTTATTACTCAGTATAATAGGGATGCACACAAAATAAATGATATATTGAACAGTCACTGGTCTATATTGAGAAATGATCCCATTATAGGAACTGCACTGCCCAACAAGGTTCAAATGGTATATAGAAAAGCACCGAATGTAAAGAAATTTGTAGCACCTAGTGCTTTGAGGAGTCCTACTGTAAATAAAAACCCAACGTGGTTACAACCACCGAAAGGGTTCTTTGATTGCAAATTCTGCACTGCTTGCCATTATAGTTGCAAGAATACTAATACCTTTAAATCTAACATCACAAAAAAGGTATATAGTATAAAACAGCATTTAAACTGTAGGTCCAATTTCGTTATTTATCTGATTGAATGTGATTGTGGTCTACAGTATATAGGGAAAACTATAAGACCCCTAAAAACACGCATTTTGGAACATATAGGAAATATTAAACGAAAAATGACCACACATAGTGTTCCAAACCACTTCTTGATGGTACATAATGCGGACCCCAAGGGGTTAAAATTTAAAGCAATCGAACAAGTTATGCCCCATTGGAGAGGAGGAAACAGAAATAAAGCATTGATTAAAAGGGAATCCTTCTGGATGTTCGAACTAAAAACTATATCTCCATCTGGTTTGAATTTAGAATTTGATCTTAAACCTTTTCTGTGATTTTATAATGCACTAATATTTTATCTTTCCATTTTTTAGAAATATGCCTCTTGCCCAGCACTTTCCACATATATACCTCCAGTTTAGAGATAATTTCTCTGCAATACCTGTTTTAACTATTTTAAAGTGTTTTTAGGCAGTGTATTTTATATTGAAAGTTTATACATTTTTTATTGTTAATATTTGCACTGAAGATTAAATAGTATATATATATTTTTAACCAAATATATTTTTAACAAACCTGATGTATTTTAAAATGATTGTATAAATAATATGTATTTTTAAGAACTGTACACCAAAAATGTTATTTGCACAACATATATGAGTTAACTTATAAATTTCATATGTGTGCAATAGAGAGATAGCATTTTTGTATAGCTCATTATAGCCACAGATGTATACTATGAGTTAAAGTAGTATCAGGTGTTTTCTGACTAATGAGACCCAGAATTAGGGTATATACACCGCCCCTATCTACTGAAACGTCACTCCTGATGAAACCTATGTGGTGAAACGCGTAGAGTGACGTTTTTCTTCAGCGCCGGCCGAAACCCCAGGAAGTGGACGTAGCGGATGACATCACTTCCGGTTGAGTGGAACGCACCGCTGGAACGCACGCCACGAGAGAGGGGAAGAGGAGACACCATCCATCTGGCCAACGAGATCCAGAGAGATCTAAATGCTTGTTTTTAACTGATACCATGTGAGTGTAACTCCCTTTTTCACTTATCCATTATAAATTGTTCAGACAGTCTGCACTATGTCCAGTTTTATCTTCTATTAAGGTGCTTGGGAGTCCACATATCTGGGGGAACATTGAGTTCTGCATCTCCTGTCCACCGAGTGAGCAGCATATTAAAAGATACCTTTATGTGCCCTATACCCTCTCACGTTTGTGAGTATTAACTATTGAGCCAAGATATCAAATCTAGATTTTAATTTTAACAATATTGCACTATCACGAATTGTATTTCTTTTCACATATTGCGCTTCCCGGACATTTCTTCATAATTCATAGATACGAAAATTGGGAGCCGCACTTGCATCGCGTTATAAGTAAATTCACATTGTAACGGATCGTGTTATAACGGGGTTGAGCTGTACTAGTAAATATCTGTTAACAATCAACTAGAAAAATGTGTGTTACCTACCGGAGGGTGAATCTTTAGCACTTTTGCTGCTTCTGGGAGACTGCAATGCATTGCTCTGAAGTCATAAAGCTGACCAGGGCACATACTACACATGACCAACTTGCATGAAAAATAGGGCACAGGGCAAAGCCTCTCAGGAAATGACTCAAAGCAAGGAACTTGTCAGCTCTCTCTCTGTTTCTTGAGTCAGACTGAACATGTTGATTTTCTTTGTTAAACCAGCAGTCAATTCAGATTGAGCACAGAATCTAGAGTCAATCAGCACTACTACTACAAATAAGAGCAAAAAGAGTGGTGTACGCAGGTATAAGGGTCTCCCTAAACCCTGGATAAAACAGCTGTGACACTAATAGTGGTCAAATACAAAGCAATTTAATGTAAAGAGAGCAAACAAGCCTCATAAACAGAGCATATTGCACAGGGCACAGTCAGGATGCAGCTACCCAGAAAAATACTCTCCCAGAGAGGGGTAAACTCAGGAGGAAGGGGGACAAGGAAGACAAACACACTGATCTACACCCTACAAATATCACAAAGTACTAAGAAGGTGCAACACACTGCCAAAAAGGCAACACAAAAAAGAGAAAAGGAACACACAATCCAAAAATCAAGGGGGGGAGGCTATGTCTCGGGCACTGAGCGCTTCATGGCCCGTTCCCATATAAGAGTGGTACTTCTCTTCAGGAGGAAAATAAGGAGACCCGTAGCTACAATGTAATCTGTGAGTACTTAGGCTGCGGTCCCAGTGCGTTTGTGCGCACAAGCACCACCCCCCAATATATCCGGGCCCAGTACATGCGTCGGAGCGCATTTAGCAGCCGCGCTGTACTGCAAGTTTTCTCACATACAATTTTTTTTGTATGTGGAACTTGCGACGGAGGCGTGAGCACACCCCCAGCGGCGGTTCAGCCAATGAGGGCGAACCAGCCGCGTGAGGTCATGGCCACTCCACCGCTGGGCGCGTGTGTTACAGAACGCACTGGGACCGCAGCCTTATACTGCCGGCGACGCGACCGATAACATCAGCCATCGCGATAGTTGTAATTTAAGTTTAGGCAACGTCGCTGGCTACAAGGGCAGTGACTTCAGAAAGGAGGAGCGCAAAGGGACGGAGAAGTTCTCTCATTGGCCACAAAGGGAGACTGTTGCTGCAAAAATCAAATAACAGTGACTAACAGATTTTTGGTAGCGCTCTCGCTTGGTCGCGCCGTCGCCAATGCATTTGTTTTGACGTGATGTCGCCGGGACAATTAGCACAGTCTTAGTTTGTTGGAAGGTGATGTAGAAAAGATCATCTTATCTGCTGCTCTGCAACTCATCACCCCACCATCCAAGAGGAGTGTGTAACATCACATCGTCCCACCATCCAGCATGCAAGAGGAGTGTGTAACATCACATCGTCCCACCAGCCAGCATGCAAGAGGAGTGTGTGTAACATCACATCGCCCCACCATCCAGCATGCAAGAGGAGCGTGTGTAACATCACATCACCCCACCATCCAGCATGCATGAGGAGTGTGTGCAACATCACATCACCCCACCATCCAGCAAGCAAGAGGAGTGTGTGTAACATCACAACGCCCCACCATCCAGCATGTATAAGGAGTGTGTGTAACATCACATCGCCCCACCATCCAGCATGCAAGAGGAGTGTGTGTAACATCACATCGCCCCACCATCCAGCATGCAAGAGGAGTGTGTGTAACATCACATCACCCCACCATCCAGCATGCAAGAGGAGTGTGTGCAACATCACATCACCCCACCATCCAGCAAGCAAGAGGAGTGTGTGTATATTCACAACGCCCCACCATCCAGCATGTATAAGGAGTGTGTGTAACATCACATCGCCCCACCATCCAGCATGCAAGTTGAATGTGTGTAACATCTCCTCGCCCCATCGTCCAGCATGCATGAGGAGTGTGTGTAACATCACATCACCCCACCATCCAGCATGCAAGAGGAGTGTGTGTAACATCACATCACCCCACCATCCAGCATGCAAGAGGAGTGTGTGTAACATCACATCACCCCACCATCCAGCATGCAAGAGGAGTGTGTGTAACATCACATCGCCCCACCATCCAGCATGCAAGAGGAGTGTGTGTATGTGATGGGAGCTTTGTGACAGGCTATTAATAATACACACCAAAAAAATATATAACTGGGTTGAACTGGTACGAGACTTAGATATGATAAAATATAATTTATTCCTTGATAAAGGTGAACACACAAAATATACAAATAACAGGCAAAATATAGACACTTACTTAAAGATTATGACAAGAAAGCCATCAGGATACAGGATGGGCCATTTCTTCCATATTTCAGTTGACATCACAGCAAGACTTGCAGCTCATGAATGAAGACTCAAGCATGAAGACTTTGCATGAGGACATGAAAGACATTTGAGTAAGGAGTGACTCTGACTTGAATACCATGTCAAACTCATCTCTTAACCCTAGATGCCGAAAAGGCTAGCAAACGTCTTTAAAGCAGATTTTGAACTTGCGAAGTATCACACTTACAAATTCAGTTCCTTTGGTCCCTGGGCCCAGCATAAACAATTGGGCAATTTAGCCTTTGATCACCAGGCTATGTAAATTCTAGCAAGATGTCCTTCCTGCTCATTACCATAACAGAGGCAGTTTTCAGAACAGATTCCAAAATTCCATATATACACTGTAAATAACTTCATAACTTCAGTTCAGTTATACTTACTGACACACAAGACATATTAATACATTCCGTCACACATGACGCTCCCAATGAGACTAAATATTACCGTGTAATACTAAAATTAAGAGAGATATTAATATATGGCTCTTAGTATCTGTTAGATATCAAGTGTTTAGAATCATTAGTTGGGGCTCGGTCCTACGAATACACATGTAATTTTTAGCACATTCAGCCGAGGACATCTCATAATATTCTTATATTTAATAAGGTCACCCATTCTGATATCCCCTTGGTAACCGCACCCCCTGGCCCCATCAAAAAATCCTTTGAAGCAGGGATCCCTGGGTGGTGGACATTTGTCACCTGGTGCTAAATGTCCCACCCAATGTCCCAGCCTGGGTCTAGCTGTCTCTTGCAATATTCCCTTGGTCTGCAAATTAGGTATTAACATACTGTACACTAAAAACCTCTTCTGCTTTTCACACCCAACTTCACTCAAGCCTTTTGAAGTCCAGATTTTCCAGAAAGACACCCGATAGTTGTATTTTCTTAAACTGTAGCTTATTAACCCCTTAAGCCCCAGTGTGTGTGTGGTGCAGACACGGGCCCAGAAACAATACATTTTTTACAGGGGATTAAGCATTTGGATATTGAAGCGAGGTAAAAACACATTACTGGACCTCAGTCCAGTTAACCCCTTGCTTCCCAGGTGAGGGTAGAGGGTGGCCAATTGGGGTGTAACCCCTTTAATCCCGGGCCAAATCCTGCGCATCGTCACACCTCCCCTGCTCAAGGGGTGCCTGGTGCCCCAGCTGCCTCCCCCTGGCACTGGGATACCACTGGCACCCTTGAAGCACTCAATAAGTCCTGAGTGGTTGGCCTGGAAAAATTGTCCTCTGGCATTGTCCAGTACATTGTCCTGGCCACAGTGGATAGTGAAATCTAGATCCTGCGGAGCAGGGCTCCACCGTGGCCGCCGGGCATTCTCCTTTGCCTCCCTCTGCCCCCCAGCCAGTGCCTGGTGAACCCAGTCCATGGTGAAGGGGCCCCTTTGCAGACCAGGCTGCACACTGGCCAGAGACTGGCATGTTTCTGCACCTGCAGGAGACCAGCTATCCAGCACAGACCGTCGCTTTCCTGTCAACCAAGTCCGTGAAAGAGCTATGTCATTATCCTGTAGGGACCCTACCTGCCCTGGCTCTGTGCCCACCTGTAGCTGCTCTACTATACTCCTGAATCTCCTCCCTGGCTGCCTATCTACCCACAGCCCCTCCTTTGGGAACCCTGGGGAATCTGTCAGGGGGGTCACTCCTGGCCAGTCAGAACAAGGGAGCTTCTGCCTACCTAGCCCATCCCTAGCTTCTGCCAGCTGCCTGACACCCCACTGACCTCCCATCTCCCCCTGCTCCACGGTGTCTCCATGCCTAGCCTCCTCTCCCCCCCGGGCAATCCTAACCCAGACCCTGGAACTACCCGAGTGCACCTACCTCCCTGACCTTGTCTCTCCCTTATCAGGGATGAGCTCAGGGGCATCTCTCCAGATGCAACCGCCTTAGCTCTTGGCTGGCAGGTATCCCTGGGGTGGCACAAGCTTGCCACTGCCCCGGATACCCCCAGCTCATAGCCAGGCTGCAACAAGGGGTTGCTGATCTGAGACACCCCCTGAGGCTCTGCCAGGGTAATGGGAAATTCTAGCTGCAATACCTGTTGATGTCCCTCCCCAGCTACCACTAGCCCTTCTTCTCCCACTGAGATCTGATGCTGGCTACCTACCTGCAGCCTGCCCTCACTCCGCTTCTCCCTAGCTAATCCTAGCCTGGATCCTAGGGACACCTGAGTGAAGCCATCTCCCTGACACTACCATTACCGGGGATGAGCTCAGGGTTGCTGGTGCAGATGCACCCACCTTAGCTCCTGGCTGGCAGGTAATCTGGGGGTGGTCTAACTTTGCCACAACCCCTGATACCTCCAGCCCATAGCAAGGCTGCAACAGTGGGGCTCTTAACCGAGAGTCCCCTTGCTGCTCCGCCCGGGTAATGGGGAAATCTGTCTGACTCACTTGCTGCCTTCCCTCCCCGGTTCCCACTGGCCCACCCAACCCTCTCCCAGGCAATTCTACCCTAGAGCTGGGTGCTAATGGGGCTAGCCCCTTTCCCTGAAGCTGTGCCCCCATTACCGGAGGTGAGCTCAGGGTTGCTGGTGCAGATGCACCCACCTTAGCTTCTGGCCGGCAGGTAATCTGGGGGTGGTCTAACTTTGCCACTACCCCTGAAATCTGGGGGTGGTCTAACTTTGCCAAAACCCCTGATACCTCCGGCCCATAGCCAGACTGCAACAGTGGGGCTCTTAACCGAGAGTCCCCTTGCTGCTCCGCCAGGGTAATGGGGAAGTCTAGCTGCTCTACAAGCTGCCCTTCCTTCCCCTCCCCTGGTACCCCTATCTCCTGCCCCCCCCCCAGTCACCCGTATAGTGAAACAACAGGGTACAGTCATAGGGAAAAATAAGTCAGAGTCAGTCTGCGACTTGGTCTGGCTTACCTCGCTGGTCCCCGCAGAGACCGCCGCCTTCGTTGGTCCCAATTGCAGGGGGACTGGAGTGGCCGCTGCCGGCACCATCTGGGCTGGGCAGCAGCGGGCCGCTGCCGCGACAGTGCCCGGGTTGGGTACAGGTACAACGGTACAGGACAAGGGTCCCAGGTCTTTGTGGAGGAACACAGCTCCATGCAAACTTGGTAAAATAACCCCCTCCCGCAAACCCTGTCCCTCCCCCCAAATAAAATTGCCGCCGGCAGGATGCCGGAGTGGCGGCTTCTTCTCCGTCGCCGCCGCCGGTTCTCCGCCGGATCACTGTTTATTTTTTCAAGCACAAATCCTTTTCGTAAACATATCACATTTTACAAAAGGTTCATTGATGACCTGATTATGGTTTGGGAAGGGGATTTAGACACTCTGCACAATTTCTTTTTATATATTAATTCTAATCACCTTAATTTAGCATTCACTTATAATTTTAATACACAGCACATTGACTATCTGGACCTCCGATTGTTTATTGACATTCAAGGCCAAATCCAAACGGAAACATTCAGAAAACCGAATGCAAGGAACATCCTGTTACGAGCAGACAGCTGTCACCCGCCTGCGGTCATTAGGGGTATCCCCAAGGGCCAGTTCCTCAGACTGAGGAGGAATTGCTCCACTGAGGAGGCTTTTTCTCGTCAGTCTGAGGAATTATGCCATCGTTTCCACCAGAGGGGCTACAATATGGACTGTTTAACTAATACCTCCAAAGAAATTGCATTGACGAATAGAGAGGATTTGTTTAAAAATGCCAAGGGTGATCCACACAAGGATATAGTAACATTTAGTAATAAGAACAAAAAAGACACTGGGTTCGCGAAAGGGGATGTTCCACTCATGATTACCCAATATAATAGATGTAGTAACAAAGTTCAGAATATTATACGTAAACATTGGAGCATCCTACAAATGGATGGCAGCCTCAAGGACTGCGTTAAGCAGGGCCCCCGTTTTGTCTACCGCAAGGCAAAAACCATTGCAAGTTATGTATCACCAAGTTATGTCGCGTCCTCCACTCTGTCCACTAGAAAATTTGTAACTAAGGGCTCATACAGATGTGGAGGGTGCAAGATTTGCCAGTTTATGATCCCTTCACAGCGTTTCAGGGGTCTAAGATCTAACAATGAATTCCCGATAAAATCATTTATCAACTGCGACACTCAATACGTGATTTACCTCCTAACCTGCGGGTGTGGGATTAACTACGTAGGTAGGACAATCAGACCACTTAAGAACAGAATCCTTGAGCACATTAGATTAATCAGAAAAGGAGACACATGTCATCCGGTCTCAAAACATTTCACCCAATGCCCCAAAGGTAGTCTAAATGGGCTAAAAGTTCAAGGAATTGAACAGATCTTTTTGAAAGAGAGAGGGGGTGACTTACTCAACCTTTTGGACCGCAGGGAGGCATATTGGATATTTATGCTCCAGACTAGAACACCCTGCGGTCTGAATGTTGAGTGGAACCTGGGCCATTTTCTTAAAAAATAAATAATAATAAATAATGGTATAATGTTTCATAAGCAATAGCTTAGATTCACTCTATTGCTATTTTGCTGTAATAATAACATGCTTCCTCAGATGTAAAAGTATAAAAAAGTATAAAATCGTATGAATTGTCATTCCGCTATAACATTATGTTCCCAAACACTATCTTCTGTCAATCATTCTACTTTATTGTGTTTGCATTAGACCCTGACATACGGCTAGAGCCCTCATGATTCATAACTTATGTGGCATTTGCCACCTATTAGTATGGTAGCTTTTTGCTCAGGGCAATTGTTATGATTGCTTTTGAGAATCATTAATTAATCAAATGGTCATAGAATATGTACAATATACAATAGTACAGTTGATTCTTCTTCACAACTGGAGACATAGAAAAACAAGACATAACACAAAGTCTTGTTGATTATCTTAAACTGTTTTTAATAAACTTTGCATATGTGTGTAATTATGACAGCATTTTGCTGATATGGATTATAGATCCTATTTATGTATACACTTGTGTATGTCTGTGTATATGTGGGATCTGCATTTGGGATGGGCACCATTTTCAATAAGAGCATGTAATGATTTACCCCATTTACATTTAGTCTGCTCTTATTGGGTATGATACATAGATTTTTCCTCTCTGCATTTCCTTTCTTCCTCTTCGTGTATGCACACGGGACTCTGCGCGATTGGAGCTGCCTCGTCTGCCTCACACAGTCATTGGTGGTGCAGCGGTGTGCTTCAGCCAATCAGAGAGCGTGATGACATCACTAGGGGCTGGAGCGGAGGCAGAGAGTAAGGGAATACCATTCCTCTTCGCGGTCCACTGTGAGCATGCGCGGGCGACGGTAGGGGGCGGTTCTTACCCACAATCCTCAGGGTTGTTGGAGCGGCGCGCCGGATGACGTCACGCGCATGCGCAGTGGGCCCGCGACATAATTGTACACAGATTTTTGTAATTTGCCTATCAAGCAGTAGGTATTTAAGGTGCCCATTCCAAGCGTATCCCATACTCCTTGATAAAGGACCCGTTGGTCCGAAACGCGTAGGAGGTCCCTGTCTGTGTCCCCTAAGGGGGTGATTTTGTCTCTCACCATGCTGCAATAAAGAAAAAGTTTTTTTATTCCACACCTGGCTCCCTGGCTGTGCGCCATTCGTTTTTTTCTGCAAGCGGAGTGTGTGTAACATCACATCACCCCACCATCCAGCATGCAAGAGGAGTGTGTGTAACATCACATCGCCCCACCGTCCAGCATGCAAGAGAAGTGTGTGTAACATCACATCGCCCCACCATCCAGCATGCAAGAGGAGTGTGTGTAACATCACATCGCCCTACCATCCTGCATGCAAGAGGAGTGTGTGTAACATCACATCGCCCCACCATCCAGCATGCAAGAGGAGTGTGTGTAACATCACATCGCCCCACCATCCAGCATGCAAGAGGAGTGTGTGTAACATCACATCGCCCCACCATCCAGCATGCAAGAGGACTGTGTAGCCAGATTGAGTAGTTCTGTTGAATCTTTTTCCTGGAGGTCTCATACAGCAGGACCCCATTGGTCTTACATCAAGAGACCCCCACGTTTAGAAATATTTTGCCGCTGAGGTTGACCACACTGGAAAGGGCAAAAATGACAGCTAGAAAGTTACCAGCCAAGAAGCCAGTCAGTAATGGCCAAAAATAATGTCATGGTCATCGATCGGCTGGTCAACAGAAAGCTCATTACTAGTCATATTTACATTTATTTTTACTCATCTTTTACACTAGGTTAAACCAGGGGGTCTGAACCCCAGTAATTTCATCCCTGGGAACCTTCGACTTCCAGAGATACTTACCTCCGAAGGGGTTGCCGGTAACTCTCTGCTTTTTAAAGCTCAGCGTCACGTCATCACCGTGACGTCACCCGGTGCGGCTTCCTATTGGCTCACAGAACGCGGGAGCTTTGAAAAGCGTCCATCATGTGAACTCAGCAACCCAGCCGGAGCAGCTACCAGCACCTACTACGGAGGTAAGTATCTCCGGAAGCAGGGGGTCCTCAGAGCTGAAACGAATGGGGTTCAGCTCGGGAGACCCCCTGCTTCAAAACATGTGTAACAAAATGTGCTAGGGATTGCCACTTTATGGGCAACATTTAGAAAAAAACTGTCACACCCCCAATTAAAGTGAAGAACAATGGCATGTCTACCAGATTAAATTAAACTGATTCATTTGTTTGCTTTATACATATACATATATATATATATTTTTTTTTAAATTTTTTTTTTAACAATGTATCATTTTCATGGGAAACAAAAGCTTGGCAGAGGGTTTACAATCCGTATCCAATGTTTTTTGGTGATGTCAGTTCCCAAAGCCGCAGGTAATTAGCTATTTTAGTTTTGTTCTTTGTTTGCAAAGTAATTATGGAGTCATCATTAGTCAAATAGATAAACATAGGTAGCAGATATGCTGGAGAAAGGCCAAACATTCATTGTTCATTAGATATAAATAAGTGAAACAGTCCCTTTCAGAGTGATTGAGTCTTTCTAGGAAAGCCAATTACACTAAAATTCCTGAAAAAAATACATATATATATATATTTTTTTTTTTTCCAGGACTTTTAGTGTAATTGGCTTTCCTAGAAATAATAAAAATAAATAAATATATATATATATATATATATATATATATATATATATATATATATATATATATATAACAAACAAAGAATAGACTGCGCTCCTCAGGTGTAAAATCAGACTAATTACCAAATGATTGTATTAAATGGATATAGCAAAGGTGAATGGCAAAAGTGAATGCAACAGTATTATGGATGATTGACTCACACTAATAAAAATACATGCAATATGTTATAATAAAATGCTGAGTGCCAATGTTTAAAAAGCTGCTGTAAACACAAATATATGCCAGTGACCAATACAAATATAATAAAATGGCATGTGTTGGTAGTTATGACTACTGCACTAATGAATCCCTCCTGAATGATACTAAATGAATGATGAATGGAAAAATACAGAAAAAATGACACTAAGTGTGTCAAAGATAAAAATAAAAATAAAAAATGTGAAAAATGTAAAAATATATCAACCAAACCAAGGGTCCATGCTAGGATCTGGCTGCTCTCATCAAGGACCAACGAACTCCCAGAAATCTGTGAACAACAAGAAAAGAAAGCGCCCGATCCTAGTGCAGCATGAAAAAATACAATTTAATAAAAATGAATATGAATAAAACCAACAAATGCGAACTCACAAACACAGGATAAATAAATGCATATAATGAGTATACTCATTCGCCAACCGCCCACGTTGTGCCTTGGATGGCGCGCCCTCTCTCTGTCTGGGTTTTCTCAGCTCTGCTGAACCGACATCCAGCAGGGGATACAGGAAAAAGCTCACCACAATGTGACCCGGAAGTCCTCCACAATGTTAGTGTATCCGGATATGAGGTCTGTAGTCCGTGACCCCGCGATGCAGGGGCTGATCAGAGAAGTCTCTCTGCACTCCCAAAGGCAGTCCGTAATGAGGTGGGCAGTGAGGATAGAGTCAAAATATATATCACAGTGTGACAGCAGCTAAAAAACGCTCTTCTCTACGCGTTTCTTCACATAAAGTGATTTCATCAGGAGATATCTGTATATATATATATATATATATATATATATATTTTACTATATATTTCTGAAAGCATTGTATGTGTCCCTGTCTGCACTGTCCCTAGCGGCAATCTCATTGGTCCCTTGGCCCGCCCGCCCCCGCACACCTCTCATTGGCCTGAGGCGGAGTGACGGGCCAAAGGTCCAACACACACACACACACACACACACACACACACACACACACCTCTCTGTCCTCTCCCCCCACCCATCACACTCACCTCCCCCCTCCCCGGTGCTCCACTCACCTCCCCCCCTCCCCGGTGCTCCACTCACCTCCCCGCCTCTCCTCCCTCCACTCGCCTCCCTCCCGCTCCACTCACCTCCCTCCACCTCCCTCCCGCTCCACTCACCTCCCTCCCGCTCCACTCACCTCGCCTCCCTCCCGCTCCACTCACCTCACCTCCCTCCCGCTCCACTCACCTCACCTCCCTCCCGCTCCACTCACCTCACCTCCCTCCCGCTCCACTCACCTCACCTCACCTCACCTCCCTCCCGCTCCACTCACCTCACCTCCCTCCCGCTCCACTCACCTCACCTCCCTCCCGCTCCACTCACCTCACCTCCCTCCCGCTCCACTCACCTCACCTCCCTCCCGCGCCACTCACCTCACCTCCCTCCCGCTCCACTCACCTCACCTCCCTCCCGCGCCACTCACCTCACCTCCCCTCACCTCCCTCCCGCTCCACTCACCTCCCCTCACCTCCCTCCCGCTCCACTCACCTCACCTCACCTCCCTCCCGCTCCACTCACCTCACCTCACCTCCCTCCCGCTCCACTCACCTCACTTCCCTCCCGCTCCACTCACCTCACCTCACCTCCCGCTCCACTCACCTCACCTCACCTCCCGCTCCACTCACCTCACCTCCCGCTCCACTCACCTCACCTCACCTCACCTCCCGCTCCACTCACCTCACCTCACCACCCGCTCCACTCACCTCACCTCACCTCCCGCTCCACTCACCTCACCTCACCTCACCTCCCTCCTGCTCCACTCACCTCACCTTCCTCCCGCTCCACTCACCTAACCTCACCTCCCTCCCGCTCCACTCACCTCACCTCACTCCCGCTCCACTCACCTCACCTCACCTCACCTCCCGCTCCACTCACCTCACCTCACCTCACCTCCCTCCCGCTCCACTCACCTCACCTCCCGCTCCACTCACCTCACTTCCCTCCCGCTCCACTCACCTCACCTCCCTCCTGCTCCACTCACCTCACCTCACCTCCCGCTCCACTCACCTCACCTCACCTCACCTCCCGCTCCACTCACCTCACCTCACCTCCTGCTCCACTCACCTCACCTCCCGCTCCACTCACCTCACCTCACCTCCCGCTCCACTCACCTCACCTCACCTCCCGCTCCACTCACCTCACCTCACCTCACCTCACCTCACCTCCCGCTCCACTCACCTCACCTCCCGCTCCACTCACCTCCCGCTCCACTCACCTCCCGCTCACCTCACCTCCCGCTCACCTCACCTCCCGCTCCACTCACCTCACCTCACCTCACCTCCCGCTCCACTCACCTCACCTCACCTCCCGCTCCACTCACCTCACCTCACCTCACCTCACCTCACCTCAATTCACCTCACCTCCCGCTCCACTCACCTCACCTCACCTCCCGCTCCACTCACCTCACCTCACCTCCCGCTCCACTCACCTCCCGCTCCACTCACCTCCCATTCCACTCACCTCACCTCCCGCTCCACTCACCTCACCTCCCGCTCCACCCACCTCACCTCACCTCCCGCTCCACTCACCTCACCTCCCGCTCCACTCACCTCACCTCACCTCCCGCTCCACTCACCTCACCTCACCTCCCGCTCCACTCACCTCACCTCACCTCCCGCTCCACTCACCTCACCTCACCTCCCGCTCCACTCACCTCACCTCACCTCACCTCACCTCCCGCTCCACTCACCTCACCTCACCTCACCTCACCTCACCTCCCGCTCCACTCACCTCACCTCACCTCACCTCCCGCTCCACTCACCTCACCTCACCTCACCTCCCGCTCCACTCACCTCACCTCACCTCCCGCTCCACTCACCTCACCTCACCTCACCTCCCGCTCCACTCACCTCACCTCCCGCTCCACTCACCTCACCTCACCTCACCTCCCGCTCCACTCACCTCACCTCACCTCCCGCTCCACTCACCTCACCTCACCTCACCTCACCTCACCTCACCTCACCTCCCGCTCCACTCACCTCACCTCCCGCTCCACTCACCTCACCTCCCGCTCCACTCACCTCACCTCACCTCCCGCTCCACTCACCTCACCTCACCTCCCGCTCCACTCACCTCACCTCACCTCCCCTCACCTCACCTCACCTCACCTCCCGCTCCACTCACCTCACCTCACCTCACCTCACCTCCCGCTCCACTCACCTCACCTCACCTCCCGCTCCACTCACCTCACCTCACCTCACCTCACCTCCCGCTCCACTCACCTCACCTCACCTCACCTCCCGCTCCACTCACCTCACCTCACCTCACCTCACCTCACCTCCCGCTCCACTCACCTCACCTCACCTCACCTCACCTCCCGCTCCACTCACCTCACCTCACCTCACCTCCCGCTCCACTCACCTCACCTCACCTCACCTCACCTCCCGCTCCACTCACCTCACCTCACCTCCCGCTCCACTCACCTCACCTCACCTCCCGCTCCACTCACCTCACCTCACCTCACCTCCCGCTCCACTCACCTCACCTCACCTCCCGCTCCACTCACCTCACCTCACCTCACCTCCCGCTCCACTCACCTCACCTCACCTCCCGCTCCACTCACCTCACCTCACCTCACCTCCCGCTCCACTCACCTCACCTCACCTCCCGCTCCACTCACCTCACCTCACCTCCCGCTCCACTCACCTCACCTCCCGCTCCACTCACCTCACCTCACCTCACCTCCCGCTCCACTCACCTCACCTCACCTCCCGCTCCACTCACCTCACCTCACCTCACCTCACCTCACCTCACCTCCCGCTCCACTCACCTCACCTCCCGCTCCACTCACCTCACCTCCCGCTCCACTCACCTCCCGCTCCACTCACCTCCCGCTCACCTCACCTCCCGCTCACCTCACCTCACCTCACCTCACCTCCCGCTCCACTCACCTCACCTCACCTCCCGCTCCACTCACCTCACCTCACCTCACCTCACCTCAATTCACCTCACCTCCCGCTCCACTCACCTCACCTCACCTCCCGCTCCACTCACCTCACCTCACCTCCCGCTCCACTCACCTCACCTCACCTCACCTCCCGCTCCACTCACCTCACCTCACCTCCCGCTCCACTCACCTCACCTCACCTCACCTCCCGCTCCACTCACCTCACCTCACCTCACCTCCCGCTCCACTCACCTCACCTCACCTCACCTCACCTCCCGCTCCACTCACCTCACCTCCCGCTCCACTCACCTCACCTCACCTCACCTCCCGCTCCACTCACCTCACCTCACCTCCCGCTCCACTCACCTCACCTCACCTCACCTCACCTCACCTCACCTCCCGCTCCACTCACCTCACCTCCCGCTCCACTCACCTCACCTCCCGCTCCACTCACCTCCCGCTCCACTCACCTCCCGCTCACCTCACCTCCCGCTCACCTCACCTCACCTCACCTCACCTCCCGCTCCACTCACCTCACCTCACCTCCCGCTCCACTCACCTCACCTCACCTCACCTCACCTCACCTCAATTCACCTCACCTCCCGCTCCACTCACCTCACCTCACCTCCCGCTCCACTCACCTCACCTCACCTCCCGCTCCACTCACCTCCCGCTCCACTCACCTCCCGCTCCACTCACCTCCCGCTCCACTCACCTCACCTCCCGCTCCACCCACCTCACCTCACCTCCCGCTCCACTCACCTCACCTCCCGCTCCACTCACCTCACCTCACCTCCCGCTCCACTCACCTCACCTCACCTCCCGCTCCACTCACCTCACCTCACCTCCCGCTCCACTCACCTCACCTCACCTCACCTCACCTCCCGCTCCACTCACCTCACCTCACCTCACCTCCCGCTCCACTCACCTCACCTCACCTCACCTCCCGCTCCACTCACCTCACCTCACCTCCCGCTCCACTCACCTCACCTCACCTCACCTCCCGCTCCACTCACCTCACCTCCCGCTCCACTCACCTCACCTCACCTCACCTCCCGCTCCACTCACCTCACCTCACCTCCCGCTCCACTCACCTCACCTCACCTCACCTCCCGCTCCACTCACCTCACCTCCCGCTCCACTCACCTCACCTCCCGCTCCACTCACCTCACCTCACCTCCCGCTCCACTCACCTCACCTCACCTCCCGCTCCACTCACCTCACCTCACCTCCCCTCACCTCACCTCACCTCACCTCCCGCTCCACTCACCTCACCTCACCTCCCGCTCCACTCACCTCACCTCACCTCCCGCTCCACTCACCTCACCTCACCTCACCTCCCGCTCCACTCACCTCACCTCACCTCACCTCCCGCTCCACTCACCTCACCTCACCTCACCTCACCTCCCGCTCCACTCACCTCACCTCACCTCCCGCTCCACTCACCTCACCTCACCTCCCGCTCCACTCACCTCCCGCTCCACTCACCTCCCGCTCCACTCACCTCCCGCTCCACTCACCTCACCTCCCGCTCCACCCACCTCACCTCACCTCCCGCTCCACTCACCTCACCTCACCTCCCGCTCCACTCACCTCACCTCACCTCCCGCTCCACTCACCTCACCTCACCTCCCGCTCCACTCACCTCACCTCACCTCCCGCTCCACTCACCTCACCTCACCTCACCTCACCTCCCGCTCCACTCACCTCACCTCACCTCACCTCACCTCCCGCTCCACTCACCTCACCTCACCTCACCTCCCGCTCCACTCACCTCACCTCACCTCCCGCTCCACTCACCTCACCTCACCTCACCTCCCGCTCCACTCACCTCACCTCCCGCTCCACTCACCTCACCTCACCTCACCTCCCGCTCCACTCACCTCACCTCACCTCCCGCTCCACTCACCTCACCTCACCTCACCTCCCGCTCCACTCACCTCACCTCCCGCTCCACTCACCTCACCTCCCGCTCCACTCACCTCACCTCACCTCCCGCTCCACTCACCTCACCTCACCTCCCGCTCCACTCACCTCACCTCACCTCCCCTCACCTCACCTCACCTCACCTCCCGCTCCACTCACCTCACCTCACCTCACCTCCCGCTCCACTCACCTCACCTCACCTCACCTCCCGCTCCACTCACCTCACCTCACCTCCCGCTCCACTCACCTCACCTCACCTCCCGCTCCACTCACCTCACCTCACCTCCCGCTCCACTCACCTCACCTCACCTCCCGCTCCACTCACCTCACCTCACCTCCCGCTCCACTCACCTCACCTCACCTCCCGCTCCACTCACCTCACCTCACCTCCCGCTCCACTCACCTCACCTCACCTCACCTCCCGCACCACTCACCTCACCTCACCTCACCTCCCGCTCCACTCACCTCACCTCACCTCACCTCACCTCCCGCTCCACTCACCTCACCTCACCTCACCTCACCTCCCGCTCCACTCACCTCACCTCACCTCACCTCACCTCCCGCTCCACTCACCTCACCTCCCGCTCCACTCACCTCACCTCACCTCACCTCCCGCTCCACTCACCTCACCTCACCTCCCGCTCCACTCACCTCACCTCCCGCTCCACTCACCTCACCTCACCTCACCTCCCGCTCCACTCACCTCACCTCACCTCACCTCCCGCTCCACTCACCTCACCTCCCGCTCCACTCACCTCACCTCACCTCACCTCACCTCCCGCTCCACTCACCTCACCTCACCTCACCTCCCGCTCCACTCACCTCACCTCACCTCCCGCTCCACTCACCTCACCTCACCTCCCGCTCCACTCACCTCACCTCACCTCCCGCTCCACTCACCTCACCTCACCTCACCTCACCTCCCGCTCCACTCACCTCACCTCACCTCACCTCCCGCTCCACCCACCTCACCTCACCTCACCTCACCTCACCTCCCGCTCCACTCACCTCACCTCACCTCACCTCACCTCACCTCCCGCTCCACTCACCTCACCTCACCTCACCTCACCTCCCGCTCCACTCACCTCACCTCACCTCCCGCTCCACTCACCTCACCTCACCTCACCTCCCGCTCCACTCACCTCACCTCACCTCCCGCTCCACTCACCTCCCGCTCCACTCACCTCCCGCTCCACTCACCTCCCGCTCCACTCACCTCCCGCTCCACTCACCTCCCGCTCCACTCACCTCCCGCTCCACTCACCTCACCTCACCTCCCGCTCCACTCACCTCACCTCCCGCTCCACTCACCTCACCTCCCGCTCCACTCACCTCACCTCACCTCACCTCCCGCTCCACTCACCTCACCTCCCGCTCCACTCACCTCCCGCTCCACTCACCTCACCTCACCTCACCTCACCTCCCGCTCCACTCACCTCCCGCTCCACTCACCTCACCTCACCTCACCTCCCGCTCCACTCACCTCACCTCACCTCACCTCCCGCTCCACTCACCTCACCTCCCGCTCCACTCACCTCACCTCACCTCCCGCTCCACTCACCTCACCTCACCTCACCTCCCGCTCCACTCACCTCACCTCCCGCTCCACTCACCTCCCGCTCCACTCACCTCACCTCACCTCCCGCTCCACTCACCTCACCTCACCTCCCGCTCCACTCACCTCACCTCACCTCCCGCTCCACTCACCTCACCTCCCGCTCCACTCACCTCACCTCACCTCACCTCCCGCTCCACTCACCTCACCTCCCGCTCCACTCACCTCCTGCTCCACTCACCTCACCTCACCTCACCTCCCGCTCCACTCACCTCACCTCACCTCACCTCCCGCTCCACTCACCTCCACTCACCTCCCGCTCCACTCACCTCCACTCACCTCCCGCTCCACTCACCTCCCGCTCCACTCACCTCCCGCTCCACTCACCTCCCGCTCCACTCACCTCCCGCTCCACTCACCTCCCGCTCCACTCACCTCCCGCTCCACTCACCTCCCGCTCCACTCACCTCCCGCTCCACTCACATCCCGCTCCACTCACCTCCCGCTTCACTCACCTCACCTCACCTCACCTCCCGCTCCACTCACCTCACCTCACCTCACCTCCCGCTCCACTCACCTCACTCACCTCCCGCTCCACTCACCTCACCTCACCTCACCTCCCGCTCCACTCACCTCACCTCACCTCACCTCCCGCTCCACTCACCTCACCTCCCGCTCCACTCACCTCACCTCACCTCCCGCTCCACTCACCTCACCTCCCGCTCCACTCACCTCACCTCACCTCACCTCACCTCCCGCTCCACTCACCTCACCTCACCTCACCTCACCTCCCGCTCCACTCACCTCACCTCACCTCACCTCCCGCTCCACTCACCTCACCTCACCTCACCTCCCGCTCCACTCACCTCACCTCACCTCCCGCTCCACTCACCTCCCGCTCCACTCACCTCACCTCACCTCCTGCTCCACTCACCTCACCTCACCTCACCTCCCGCTCACCTAACCTCACCTCACCTCCTGCTCCACTCACCTAACCTCACCTCACCTAACCTCACCTCACCTCCCGCTCCACTCACCTCACCTCACCTCACCTCACCTCACCTAACCTCACCTAACCTCACCTCACCTAACCTCACCTCACCTAACCTCACCTCACCTCCCGCTCCACTCACCTCACCTCACCTCCCGCTCCACTCACCTCACCTCACCTCACCTCACCTCACCTCACCTCCTGCTCCACTCACCTCACCTGCCGCTCCACTCACCTCACCTCACCTCACCTCCCGCTCCACTCACCTCCCGCTCCACTCACCTCCCGCTCCACTCACCTCCCGCTCCACTCACCTCCCGCTCCACTCACCTCCCGCTCCACTCACCTCCCGCTCCACTCACCTCCCGCTCCACTCACCTCCCGCTCCACTCACCTCCCGCTCCACTCACCTCCCGCTCCACTCACCTCCCGCTCCACTCACCTCCCGCTCCACTCACCTCCCGCTCCACTCACCTCCCGCTCCACTCACCTCCCGCTCCACTCACCTCCCGCTCCACTCACCTCCCGCTCCACTCACCTCCCGCTCCACTCACCTCCCGCTCCACTCACCTCCCGCTCCACTCACCTCCCGCTCCACTCACCTCACCTCCCGCTCCACTCACCTCACCTCCCGCTCCACTCACCTCACCTCACCTCACCTCACCTCACCTCCCGCTCCACTCACCTCACCTCACCTCACCTCACCTCACCTCCCGCTCCACTCACCTCACCTCACCTCACCTCCTGCTCCACTCACCTCACTTCACCTCCCGCTCCACTCACCTCACCTCACCTCACCTCCCGCTCCACTCACCTCACCTCACCTCACCTCCCGCTCCACTCACCTCACCTCACCTCCCGCTCCACTCACCTCACCTCACCTCCCGCTCCACCCACCTCACCTCACCTCCCGCTCCACTCACCTCACCTCACCTCACCTCCCGCTCCACTCACCTCACCTCACCTCCCGCTCCACTCACCTCCCGCTCCACTCACCTCACCTCACCTCCTGCTCCACTCACCTCACTTCACCTCCCGCTCCACTCACCTCACCTCACCTCCCGCTCCACTCACCTCACCTCACCTCCCGCTCCACTCACCTCACCTCACCTCACCTCCCGCTCCACTCACCTCACCTCCCGCTCCACTCACCTCACCTCACCTCCCGCTCCACTCACCTCACCTCACCTCCCGCTCCACTCACCTCACCTCACCTCCCGCTCCACTCACCTCACCTCACCTCCCCTCACCTCACCTCACCTCACCTCCCGCTCCACTCACCTCACCTCACCTCCCGCTCCACTCACCTCACCTCCCCTCACCTCACCTCACCTCACCTCCCGCTCCACTCACCTCACCTCACCTCACCTCACCTCACCTCCCGCTCCACTCACCTCACCTCACCTCACCTCCCGCTCCACTCACCTCACCTCACCTCACCTCACCTCCCGCTCCACTCACCTCACCTCACCTCACCTCCCGCTCCACTCACCTCACCTCACCTCACCTCCCGCTCCACTCACCTCACCTCACCTCACCTCACCTCCCGCTCCACTCACCTCACCTCACCTCCCGCTCCACTCACCTCACCTCACCTCCCGCTCCACTCACCTCACCTCACCTCCCGCTCCACTCACCTCACCTCCCGCTCCACTCACCTCACCTCACCTCCCGCTCCACTCACCTCACCTCACCTCCCGCTCCACTCACCTCACCTCACCTCACCTCCCGCTCCACTCACCTCACCTCACCTCACCTCCCGCTCCACTCACCTCACCTCACCTCACCTCACCTCCCGCTCCACTCACCTCACCTCACCTCACCTCCCGCTCCACTCACCTCACCTCACCTCACCTCACCTCCCGCTCCACTCACCTCACCTCCCGCTCCACTCACCTCACCTCACCTCACCTCACCTCCCGCTCCACTCACCTCACCTCACCTCCCGCTCCACTCACCTCACCTCCCGCTCCACTCACCTCACCTCACCTCACCTCCCGCTCCACTCACCTCACCTCACCTCACCTCCCGCTCCACTCACCTCACCTCCCGCTCCACTCACCTCACCTCACCTCACCTCACCTCCCGCTCCACTCACCTCACCTCACCTCACCTCCCGCTCCACTCACCTCACCTCACCTCCCGCTCCACTCACCTCACCTCACCTCCCGCTCCACTCACCTCACCTCACCTCACCTCACCTCCCGCTCCACTCACCTCACCTCACCTCCCGCTCCACCCACCTCACCTCACCTCACCTCACCTCACCTCCCGCTCCACTCACCTCACCTCACCTCACCTCACCTCCCGCTCCACTCACCTCACCTCACCTCACCTCACCTCCCGCTCCACTCACCTCACCTCACCTCCCGCTCCACTCACCTCACCTCCCGCTCCACTCACCTCACCTCACCTCCCGCTCCACTCACCTCCCGCTCCACTCACCTCCCGCTCCACTCACCTCCCGCTCCACTCACCTCCCGCTCCACTCACCTCCCGCTCCACTCACCTCCCGCTCCACTCACCTCCCGCTCCACTCACCTCCCGCTCCACTCACCTCCCGCTCCACTCACCTCACCTCACCTCCCGCTCCACTCACCTCACCTCCCGCTCCACTCACCTCACCTCCCGCTCCACTCACCTCACCTCACCTCACCTCCCGCTCCACTCACCTCACCTCCCGCTCCACTCACCTCCCGCTCCACTCACCTCACCTCACCTCACCTCACCTCCCGCTCCACTCACCTCCCGCTCCACTCACCTCACCTCACCTCACCTCCCGCTCCACTCACCTCACCTCACCTCACCTCCCGCTCCACTCACCTCACCTCCCGCTCCACTCACCTCACCTCACCTCCCGCTCCACTCACCTCACCTCACCTCCCGCTCCACTCACCTCACCTCACCTCACCTCCCGCTCCACTCACCTCACCTCCCGCTCCACTCACCTCCCGCTCCACTCACCTCACCTCACCTCCCGCTCCACTCACCTCACCTCACCTCCCGCTCCACTCACCTCACCTCACCTCCCGCTCCACTCACCTCACCTCCCGCTCCACTCACCTCACCTCACCTCACCTCCCGCTCCACTCACCTCACCTCCCGCTCCACTCACCTCCCGCTCCACTCACCTCACCTCACCTCACCTCCCGCTCCACTCACCTCACCTCACCTCACCTCACCTCACCTCACCTCACCTCCCGCTCCACTCACCTCACCTCCCGCTCCACTCACCTCCCGCTCCACTCACCTCACCTCACCTCACCTCCCGCTCCACTCACCTCACCTCACCTCACCTCACCTCACCTCACCTCACCTCCCGCTCCACTCACCTCCACTCACCTCCCGCTCCACTCACCTCCACTCACCTCCCGCTCCACTCACCTCCCGCTCCACTCACCTCCCGCTCCACTCACCTCCCGCTCCACTCACCTCCCGCTCCACTCACCTCCCGCTCCACTCACCTCCCGCTCCACTCACCTCCCGCTCCACTCACCTCCCGCTCCACTCACCTCCCGCTCCACTCACCTCCCGCTCCACTCACCTCCCGCTCCACTCACCTCCCGCTCCACTCACATCCCGCTCCACTCACATCCCGCTCCACTCACCTCCCGCTTCACTCACCTCACCTCACCTCACCTCCCGCTCCACTCACCTCACCTCACCTCACCTCCCGCTCCACTCACCTCACCTCACCTCACCTCCCGCTCCACTCACCTCACCTCACCTCACCTCCCGCTCCACTCACCTCACCTCCCGCTCCACTCACCTCACCTCACCTCCCGCTCCACTCACCTCACCTCCCGCTCCACTCACCTCACCTCACCTCACCTCCCGCTCCACTCACCTCACCTCACCTCACCTCACCTCACCTCCCGCTCCACTCACCTCACCTCACCTCACCTCCCGCTCCACTCACCTCACCTCACCTCCCGCTCCACTCACCTCCCGCTCCACTCACCTCACCTCACCTCCTGCTCCACTCACCTCACCTCACCTCACCTCCCGCTCACCTAACCTCACCTCACCTCCTGCTCCACTCACCTAACCTCACCTCACCTAACCTCACCTCACCTCCCGCTCCACTCACCTCACCTCACCTCACCTCACCTCACCTCACCTAACCTCACCTAACCTCACCTCACCTCACCTCACCTCACCTCACCTCACCTCCCGCTCCACTCACCTCACCTCACCTCACCTCACCTCCTGCTCCACTCACCTCACCTGCCGCTCCACTCACCTCACCTCACCTCACCTCCCGCTCCACTCACCTCCCGCTCCACTCACCTCCCGCTCCACTCACCTCCCGCTCCACTCACCTCCCGCTCCACTCACCTCCCGCTCCACTCACCTCCCGCTCCACTCACCTCCCGCTCCACTCACCTCCCGCTCCACTCACCTCCCGCTCCACTCACCTCCCGCTCCACTCACCTCCCGCTCCACTCACCTCCCGCTCCACTCACCTCCCGCTCCACTCACCTCCCGCTCCACTCACCTCCCGCTCCACTCACCTCCCGCTCCACTCACCTCCCGCTCCACTCACCTCCCGCTCCACTCACCTCCCGCTCCACTCACCTCCCGCTCCACTCACCTCCCGCTCCACTCACCTCCCGCTCCACTCACCTCCCGCTCCACTCACCTCACCTCCCGCTCCACTCACCTCACCTCACCTCACCTCACCTCACCTCCCGCTCCACTCACCTCACCTCACCTCACCTCACCTCACCTCCCGCTCCACTCACCTCACCTCACCTCACCTCCTGCTCCACTCACCTCACTTCACCTCCCGCTCCACTCACCTCACCTCACCTCACCTCCCGCTCCACTCACCTCACCTCACCTCACCTCCCGCTCCACCCACCTCACCTCACCTCCCGCTCCACTCACCTCACCTCACCTCCCGCTCCACTCACCTCACCTCACCTCCCGCTCCACTCACCTCACCTCACCTCCCGCTCCACTCACCTCACCTCACCTCCCGCTCCACTCACCTCACCTCACCTCCCGCTCCACTCACCTCACCTCACCTCCCGCTCCACTCACCTCACCTCCCGCTCCACTCACCTCACCTCCCGCTCCACCCACCTCACCTCACCTCCCGCTCCACTCACCTCACCTCCCGCTCCACTCACCTCACCTCACCTCCCGCTCCACTCACCTCACCTCACCTCACCTCCCGCTCCACTCACCTCACCTCACCTCACCTCACCTCACCTCCCGCTCCACTCACCTCACCTCACCTCACCTCCCGCTCCACTCACCTCACCTCACCTCACCTCCCGCTCCACTCACCTCACCTCCCGCTCCACTCACCTCACCTCACCTCACCTCCCGCTCCACTCACCTCACCTCACCTCCCGCTCCACTCACCTCACCTCACCTCACCTCCCGCTCCACTCACCTCACCTCCCGCTCCACTCACCTCACCTCCCGCTCCACTCACCTCACCTCACCTCCCGCTCCACTCACCTCACCTCACCTCCCGCTCCACTCACCTCACCTCACCTCCCGCTCCACTCACCTCACCTCACCTCCCGCTCCACTCACCTCACCTCACCTCACCTCCCCTCACCTCACCTCACCTCACCTCCCGCTCCACTCACCTCACCTCACCTCACCTCACCTCACCTCCCGCTCCACTCACCTCACCTCACCTCCCGCTCCACTCACCTCACCTCACCTCACCTCACCTCACCTCCCGCTCCACTCACCTCACCTCACCTCACCTCCCGCTCCACTCACCTCACCTCACCTCACCTCACCTCACCTCCCGCTCCACTCACCTCACCTCACCTCACCTCACCTCCCGCTCCACTCACCTCACCTCACCTCACCTCCCGCTCCACTCACCTCACCTCACCTCACCTCCCGCTCCACTCACCTCACCTCACCTCACCTCCCGCTCCACTCACCTCACCTCACCTCCCGCTCCACTCACCTCACCTCACCTCACCTCCCGCTCCACTCACCTCACCTCCCGCTCCACTCACCTCACCTCACCTCACCTCCCGCTCCACTCACCTCACCTCACCTCACCTCCCGCTCCACTCACCTCACCTCACCTCACCTCCCGCTCCACTCACCTCACCTCACCTCCCGCTCCACTCACCTCACCTCACCTCACCTCCCGCTCCACTCACCTCACCTCACCTCACCTCCCGCTCCACTCACCTCACCTCACCTCACCTCACCTCCCGCTCCACTCACCTCACCTCCCGCTCCACTCACCTCACCTCACCTCACCTCACCTCACCTCACCTCCCGCTCCACTCACCTCACCTCACCTCCCGCTCCACTCACCTCACCTCCCGCTCCACTCACCTCACCTCCCGCTCCACTCACCTCACCTCACCTCCCGCTCCACTCACCTCACCTCCCGCTCCACTCACCTCACCTCACCTCCCGCTCCACTCACCTCACCTCACCTCACCTCCCGCTCCACTCACCTCACCTCACCTCACCTCCCGCTCCACTCACCTCACCTCACCTCCCGCTCCACTCACCTCACCTCACCTCACCTCCCGCTCCACTCACCTCACCTCACCTCCCGCTCCACTCACCTCACCTCACCTCACCTCCCGCTCCACTCACCTCACCTCACCTCACCTCACCTCACCTCACCTCCCGCTCCACTCACCTCACCTCACCTCACCTCCCTCCCGCTCCACTCACCTCCCTCCCGCTCCACTCACCTCCCTCCCGCTCCACTCACCTCCCTCCCGCTCCACTCACCTCACCTCACCTCACCTCCCGCTCCCCTCACCTCACCTCACCTCACCTCCCTCCCGCTCCACTCACCTCCCTCCCGCTCCACTCACCTCCCTCCCGCTCCACTCACCTCCCTCCCGCTCCACTCACCTCCCTCCCGCTCCACTCACCTCACCTCACCTCCCTCCCGCTCCACTCACCTCACCTCACCTCCCTCCCGCTCCACTCACCTCACCTCACCTCCCGCTCCACTCACCTCACCTCACCTCCCGCTCCACTCACCTCACCTCACCTCACCTCACCTCCCTCCCGCTCCACTCACCTCACCTCACCTCCCTCCCACTCCACTCACCTCACCTCCCTCCCGCTCCACTCACCTCACCTCACCTCCCTCCCGCTCCACTCACCTCACCTCACCTCCCTCCCGCTCCACTCACCTCACCTCACCTCACCTCCCTCCCGCTCCACTCACCTCACCTCACCTCACCTCCCTCCCGCTCCACTCACCTCACCTCACCTCCCTCCCGCTCCACTCACCTCACCTCACCTCACCTCCCTCCCGCTCCACTCACCTCACCTCACCTCCCTCCCGCTCCACTCACCTCACCTCACCTCACCTCCCTCCCGCTCCACTCACCTCACCTCACCTCCCTCCCGCTCCACTCACCTCACCTCACCTCACCTCCCTCCCGCTCCACTCACCTCACCTCACCTCCCTCCCACTCCACTCACCTCACCTCCCTCCCGCTCCACTCACCTCACCTCACCTCCCTCCCGCTCCACTCACCTCACCTCACCTCCTGCTCCACTCACCTCACCTCCCGCTCCACTCACCTCACCTCACCTCACCTCCCTCCCGCTCCACTCACCTCACCTCACCTCCTGCTCCACTCACCTCACCTCCCGCTCCACTCACCTCCCGCTCCACTCACCTCCCGCTCCACTCACCTCACCTCCCGCTCCACTCCACTCACCTCACCTCACCTCCTGCTCCACTCACCTAACCTCACCTCACCTAACCTCACCTCACCTCCCGCTCCACTCACCTCACCTCACCTCCCGCTCCACTCACCTCACCTCACCTCACCTCACCTCCTGCTCCACTCACCTCCTGCTCCACTCACCTCACCTGCCGCTCCACTCACCTCCCACTCCACTCACCTCCCACTCCACTCACCTCCCACTCCACTCACCTCCCACTCCACTCACCTCCCACTCCACTCACCTCCCACTCCACTCACCTCCCACTCCACTCACCTCCCACTCCACTCACCTCCCACTCCACTCACCTCCCACTCCACTCACCTCCCACTCCACTCACCTCCCACTCCACTCACCTCCCACTCCACTCACCTCCCACTCCACTCACCTCCCACTCCACTCACCTCCCACTCCACTCACCTCCCACTCCACTCACCTCCCACTCCACTCACCTCCCACTCCACTCACCTCCCACTCCACTCACCTCCCACTCCACTCACCTCCCACTCCACTCACCTCCCGCTCCACTCACCTCCCGCTCCACTCACCTCCCGCTCCACTCACCTCCCGCTCCACTCACCTCCCGCTCCACTCACCTCCCGCTCCACTCACCTCCCGCTCCACTAACCTCCCGCTCCACTAACCTCCCGCTCCACTCACCTCCCGCTCCACTCACCTCCCGCTCCACTCACCTCACCTCCCGCTCCACTCACCTCACCTCACCTCCCGCTCCACTCACCTCACCTCACCTCACCTCACCTCACCTCACCTCCCGCTCCACTCACCTCACCTCACCTCCTGCTCCACTCACCTCACTTCACCTCCCGCTCCACTCACCTCACCTCACCTCACCTCCCGCTCCACTCACCTCACCTCACCTCCCGCTCCACCCACCTCACCTCACCTCCCGCTCCACTCACCTCACCTCACCTCCCGCTCCACTCACCTCACCTCACCTCACCTCACCTCACCTCACCTCCCGCTCCACTCACCTCCCGCTCCACTCACCTCACCTCACCTCCTGCTCCACTCACCTCACTTCACCTCCCGCTCCACTCACCTCACCTCACCTCACCTCACCTCCCGCTCCACTCACCTCACCTCCTGCTCCACTCACCTCACCTCACCTCCCGCTCCACTCACCTCACCTCCCGCTCCACTCACCTCACCTCCCGCTCCACTCACCTCACCTCCCGCTCCACCCACCTCACCTCACCTCCCGCTCCACTCACCTCACCTCCCGCTCCACTCACCTCACCTCACCTCCCGCTCCACTCACCTCACCTCCCGCTCCACTCACCTCACCTCACCTCACCTCCCGCTCCACTCACCTCACCTCCCGCTCCACTCACCTCACTCACCTCACCTCCCGCTCCACTCACCTCACCTCACCTCACCTCCCGCTCCACTCACCTCACCTCACCTCCCGCTCCACTCACCTCACCTCCCGCTCCACTCACCTCACCTCACCTCCCACTCCACTCACCTCACCTCACCTCACCTCCCGCTCCACTCACCTCACCTCCCGCTCCACTCACCTCACCTCACCTCACCTCCCGCTCCACTCACCTCACCTCACCTCCCGCTCCACTCACCTCACCTCACCTCACCTCCCGCTCCACTCACCTCACCTCCCGCTCCACTCACCTCACCTCACCTCCCGCTCCACTCACCTCACCTCACCTCACCTCCCGCTCCACTCACCTCACCTCACCTCACCTCCCTCCCCTCACCTCACCTCACCTCACCTCACCTCACCTCCCGCTCCACTCACCTCACCTCACCTCCCGCTCCACTCACCTCACCTCACCTCACCTCCCGCTCCACTCACCTCACCTCACCTCACCTCCCGCTCCACTCACCTCACCTCACCTCACCTCACCTCACCTCACCTCACCTCACCTCACCTCCCGCTCCACTCACCTCACCTCACCTCACCTCCCGCTCCACTCACCTCACCTCACCTCACCTCCCGCTCCACTCACCTCACCTCACCTCCCGCTCCACTCACCTCACCTCACCTCCCGCTCCACTCACCTCACCTCACCTCCCGCTCCACTCACCTCACCTCACCTCCCGCTCCACTCACCTCACCTCACCTCCCGCTCCACTCACCTCACCTCACCTCCCGCTCCACTCACCTCACCTCACCTCACCTCACCTCCCGCTCCACTCACCTCACCTCACCTCCCGCTCCACTCACCTCACCTCCCGCTCCACTCACCTCACCTCACCTCCCGCTCCACTCACCTCACCTCACCTCCCGCTCCACTCACCTCACCTCACCTCACCTCCCGCTCCACTCACCTCACCTCCCGCTCCACTCACCTCACCTCACCTCACCTCACCTCACCTCCCGCTCCACTCACCTCACCTCCCGCTCCACTCACCTCACCTCACCTCCCGCTCCACTCACCTCACCTCACCTCACCTCACCTCACCTCACCTCACCTCACCTCACCTCACCTCCCGCTCCACTCACCTCACCTCCCGCTCCACTCACCTCACCTCACCTCACCTCCCGCTCCACTCACCTCACCTCACCTCACCTCACCTCCCGCTCCACTCACCTCACCTCACCTCACCTCACCTCACCTCACCTCACCTCACCTCACCTCACCTCACCTCCCCTCACCTCACCTCACCTCACCTCACCTCACCTCACCTCCCGCTCCACTCACCTCACCTCACCTCCCGCTCCACTCACCTCACCTCACCTCACCTCACCTCCCGCTCCACTCACCTCACCTCACCTCACCTCCCGCTCCACTCACCTCACCTCCCGCTCCACTCACCTCACCTCACCTCACCTCCCGCTCCACTCACCTCACCTCACCTCACCTCCCGCTCCACTCACCTCACCTCACCTCCCGCTCCACTCACCTCACCTCACCTCACCTCACCTCACCTCACCTCCCGCTCCACTCACCTCACCTCACCTCCCGCTCCACTCACCTCACCTCACCTCACCTCCCTCCCGCTCCACTCACCTCCCTCCCGCTCCACTCACCTCCCTCCCGCTCCACTCACCTCACCTCACCTCACCTCACGCTCCACTCACCTCACCTCACCTCCCTCCCGCTCCACTCACCTCCCTCCCGCTCCACTCACCTCCCTCCCGCTCCACTCACCTCCCTCCCGCTCCACTCACCTCCCTCCCGCTCCACTCACCTCCCTCCCGCTCCACTCACCTCCCTCCCGCTCCACTCACCTCCCTCCCGCTCCACTCACCTCCCTCCCGCTCCACTCACCTCCCTCCCGCTCCACTCACCTCCCTCCCGCTCCACTCACCTCCCTCCCGCTCCACTCACCTCACCTCACCTCCCTCCCGCTCCACTCACCTCACCTCACCTCCCTCCCGCTCCACTCACCTCACCTCCCGCTCCACTCACCTCACCTCACCTCCCGCTCCACTCACCTCACCTCACCTCACCTCCCTCCCGCTCCACTCACCTCACCTCACCTCACCTCCCTCCCGCTCCACTCACCTCACCTCACCTCCCTCCCGCTCCACTCACCTCACCTCACCTCCCTCCCGCTCCACTCACCTCACCTCACCTCCCTCCCGCTCCACTCACCTCACCTCACCTCCCTCCCGCTCCACTCACCTCACCTCACCTCCCTCCCGCTCCACTCACCTCACCTCACCTCACCTCCCTCCCGCTCCACTCACCTCACCTCCCTCCCGCTCCACTCACCTCACCTCACCTCACCTCCCTCCCGCTCCACTCACCTCACCTCACCTCACCTCCCTCCCACTCCACTCACCTCACCTCACCTCACCTCACCTCACCTCCCTCCCGCTCCACTCACCTCACCTCACCTCCCTCCCGCTCCACTCACCTCACCTCACCTCACCTCCCTCCCGCTCCACTCACCTCACCTCACCTCCCTCCCGCTCCACTCACCTCACCTCACCTCCCTCCCACTCCACTCACCTCACCTCACCTCCCTCCCGCTCCACTCACCTCACCTCCCTCCCGCTCCACTCACCTCACCTCACCTCACCTCCCTCCCGCTCCACTCACCTCACCTCACCTCCCTCCCGCTCCACTCACCTCACCTCACCTCCCTCCCACTCCACTCACCTCACCTCACCTCCCTCCCGCTCCACTCACCTCACCTCCCTCCCACTCCACTCACCTCACCTCACCTCCCTCCCGCTCCACTCACCTCACCTCACCTCCCGCTCCACTCACCTCACCTCACCTCACCTCCCGCTCCACTCACCTCACCTCCCGCTCCACTCACCTCACCTCACCTCACCTCCCGCTCCACTCACCTCACCTCACCTCACCTCCCGCTCCACTCACCTCACCTCACCTCACCTCCCGCTCCACTCACCTCACCTCACCTCCCGCTCCACTCACCTCACCTCACCTCCCGCTCCACTCACCTCACCTCCCGCTCCACTCACCTCACCTCACCTCACCTCCCGCTCCACTCACCTCACCTCACCTCCCGCTCCACTCACCTCACCTCACCTCACCTCCCGCTCCACTCACCTCACCTCCCGCTCCACTCACCTCACCTCCCGCTCCACTCACCTCACCTCACCTCCCGCTCCACTCACCTCACCTCACCTCCCGCTCCACTCACCTCACCTCACCTCACCTCACCTCCCGCTCCACTCACCTCACCTCACCTCACCTCCCGCTCCACTCACCTCACCTCCCGCTCCACTCACCTCACCTCACCTCACCTCCTGCTCCACTCACCTCACCTCACCTCACCTCCCGCTCCACTCACCTCACCTCACCTCCCGCTCCACTCACCTCACCTCACCTCCCCTCCCGCTCCACTCACCTCACCTCACCTCCCGCTCCACTCACCTCACCTCACCTCCCGCTCCACTCACCTCACCTCACCTCCCGCTCCACTCACCTCACCTCACCTCCCGCTCCACTCACCTCACCTCACCTCACCTCCCGCTCCACTCACCTCACCTCACCTCACCTCCCGCTCCACTCACCTCACCTCCCGCTCCACTCACCTCACCTCACCTCACCTCACCTCACCTCACCTCCCGCTCCACTCACCTCACCTCACCTCACCTCACCTCCCGCTCCACTCACCTCACCTCCCGCTCCACTCACCTCACCTCACCTCACCTCACCTCACCTCCCGCTCCACTCACCTCACCTCCCGCTCCACTCACCTCACCTCACCTCACCTCCCGCTCCACTCACCTCACCTCACCTCACCTCACCTCCCGCTCCACTCACCTCACCTCCCGCTCCACTCACCTCACCTCACCTCCCGCTCCACTCACCTCACCTCACCTCACCTCACCTCCCGCTCCACTCACCTCACCTCACCTCACCTCACCTCCCGCTCCACTCACCTCACCTCACCTCCCGCTCCACTCACCTCACCTCACCTCCCGCTCCACTCACCTCACCTCACCTCCCGCTCCACTCACCTCACCTCACCACCCGCTCCACTCACCTCACCTCACCTCACCTCACCTCCCGCTCCACTCACCTCACCTCACCTCACCTCACCTCCCGCTCCACTCACCTCACCTCACCTCCCTCCCGCTCCACTCACCTCCCTCCCGCTCCACTCACCTCCCTCCCGCTCCACTCACCTCACCTCACCTCACCTCCCGCTCCACTCACCTCACCTCACCTCCCTCCCGCTCCACTCACCTCCCTCCCGCTCCACTCACCTCCCTCCCGCTCCACTCACCTCCCTCCCGCTCCACTCACCTCCCTCCCGCTCCACTCACCTCACCTCACCTCCCTCCCGCTCCACTCACCTCACCTCACCTCCCTCCCGCTCCACTCACCTCACCTCACCTCACCTCCCGCTCCACTCACCTCACCTCACCTCACCTCCCGCTCCACTCACCTCACCTCACCTCACCTCCCTCCCGCTCCACTCACCTCACCTCACCTCACCTCCCTCCCGCTCCACTCACCTCACCTCACCTCCCTCCCGCTCCACTCACCTCACCTCACCTCACCTCCCTCCCGCTCCACTCACCTCACCTCCCTCCCGCTCCACTCACCTCACCTCACCTCCCTCCCGCTCCACTCACCTCACCTCACCTCCCTCCCGCTCCACTCACCTCACCTCACCTCCCTCCCGCTCCACTCACCTCACCTCACCTCACCTCCCTCCCGCTCCACTCACCTCACCTCACCTCACCTCCCTCCCGCTCCACTCACCTCACCTCACCTCACCTCCCTCCCGCTCCACTCACCTCACCTCACCTCCCTCCCGCTCCACTCACCTCACCTCACCTCACCTCCCTCCCGCTCCACTCACCTCACCTCACCTCCCTCCCGCTCCACTCACCTCCCTCCCGCTCCACTCACCTCCCTCCCGCTCCACTCACCTCCCTCCCGCTCCACTCACCTCCCTCCCGCTCCACTCACCTCCCTCCCGCTCCACTCACCTCCCTCCCGCTCCACTCACCT
>NW_027454737.1:50000-62746 GCF_040206685.1 Ascaphus truei
ATATATATATATATATATATATATACACAGTGTTCGACAAACCTATACATTTGCTCGCCCCGGGCGAGTGGATTTAACCCCCGGGCGAGTAAATATTGGCCCAAGCAGCACACGTTTGGTACTAGGTGGCGAGTAGATTTTTTTTGTGTGGCGAGTAGATTTTTTGGTGATTTGTCAACCACTGCATATACATATACATATACATGTAACCCTGGTCCCCAGCAGCTCCTGGAGACCCCCCTTCCCTGGCGCAGCTCGATCGCGGGTACTGAACAACCCGACGGCTGCTTATAAGGGTGGGGGCTGGAGCAGGGAGCAGCGCGGCTTCTCCTGCCTGCGGCCGGTTGCCGGGGACGCGATCGGGCCGTTGCTAAGGCCGCGATCGCGTCTCTAAGGTCCCGGCGGCCGCAGAGCAGGGCGCCGCCATTGCGCTTCAAGTCGCGCATGCGCAGTGATCGCGCGAGGGCAGGAGAGCCCCAGATAGGTCGCGCATGCGCAGATAGGGGTAGGGAGCTAAGGCAGCTCTTAGGAGGTCGCGCGAGAGTAGGGAAGCATAGGGAGAGCTTGCGGCGGCCATTAGGAGTTAGTGTAGGCAGAGGGGAGGAGCGCACGCGGCCCCAATGTTATAGTAAGGGCCTCGGGACTACAATTCCCATGAGGCATAGCGAGGCAGGCACCAGGTGCTTGATAGGAGCCAATAGGGTTGTAGGACTGCCCTGGAGGGAAATAGATACATTTCCCGGGCTTTGCATGAGTCACGTCAGTTGGAGCAGCGGAGCTGAAGGGGAAGGAAGGATGCAGGGAGTGAGTGCAGCTCCTGCATCCAGATAGGTACCCTCACCCTCCAGGTAGGCCCCAACTCCCCACCAGGTTAGTGGGTAACTGATAAGGGACGGCCCTAGATAGGAAGGTCGCCCTTAGTGTGTGTAAGGTGCAGGTTTGGCAGTGCCACAGCGGAGAGGGCTGTGGGCACTGGCAAATAGGCACAGTGTGCTAGTAGTGGATTGCTACGGGATCCAGGTGGCTGTGTGTGATTGCAGCTGTCTGTGTGTGTGTCGCTGCATGTGCTGGGCGCAGTGCGTGCAGTGTGTGTGAAGTGTGTGTGGATCCCTGCAGGCTGACAGTGTGAGCTGAGTGTTGGCTGCAGGTGCGTTAGGCTGTTAGGATTAGCAGTTACAGTTGAGACTGGGTAGCTAGGGGAAGGGGGGCAGGTTAATGTTCCACAGGCCCTAGGAGTTTTCCCCAAGCCATCCCAGGTTGCGGTTCCTCAGGGACAGGCCCTAGGTTAGGGTTGCTGTCACTCTAGAAGTAGTTAGGCAGAAAGCTGATAGCGGCGGTTGCTGTTCCCATGCGGTTGGTGTTGCCGTGATCGGTTGCAGTTCCCGTGGAGCGGTGGGACCCTCGTTGGGGTCCACCGGCAGAGTACCTGGAAAGGATCAGACGGACGTCTGACCCTTTGAGAAGAGTGTTGCAGGCCCGAGCATCGGAGTGCTCGGAAGGTATCAATATTATATGTGCACCAACAGGCCTAGAGGTTTTAGTGACTGCGCAGTCACCCATTGACTATCTCCGTAGGAGTACGGGACCTTGGGTGTGGGGGTTTCACTGGACACTGGGTGGGATCACCTAGTGTTGGGGAAACGTCCTGCGAGACGTCACGGGTAGTGTCTCCTCGTGAGAGGGACACAGGTTATGAGGATATGTAAAGGCGATGATATGTTCTATGTTCGAAGTAAATTCCTTAGTTATTATATAATCACTGACTGTGTGTGTGGTTTCTAATTGGGTTCCTATGTAGGGTCATTCTACACGTCCATAGAATCCTACATAGGTGGAGGCGCTGTAAAAGAAGATTCGTTCCAGAGGATTCACCCCAGGCTCTCATTAGCGGAGGCTCAGACCTCCTGTGAGCCTGCAGGTATACGCACCACACCGGTAACACTACATGTTCTACTCACCCACACTATATATGAGATTGGGTGGGGTGGAATACCCGTTACATACACATACTTACATTTATACACACATACACATACATACACACACACACACACACACACACACACACACACACACATGTTCCGCACAGGATGGGCAGTCAGGTCTTGGTACTGTATCTCATCCCAGAGATTACAATGAATGTGATTACACGTAGATATTGGGGGTGGGGGTCTACATCTCAAACTGGATTGTGGCCTAAAACTAACACACAGTGATTTATTTCGGAGGCCTGCCAGGATCTTTAAATAAAGATATTTGACCCACGGGCTAGTATGCAGTTCGGGGAGTTGCAAGACACACACATTATAAAAGGCATGTATTATAGAGCACTACTTTTTCTTTAATCTGCAGCAGAAACCCAGTCTGGGAACCCAAGAACAAACAGATCTAAACAAATATAAGCACTTGTTCAACAACCTTCAAAACAAAGAAAATCGCATTGTTTCCACTGTATTTTACTCTTTAAACATTGTGTTCGGTTACATTGCTTTTGTCTTGTTCAAATGATTCTTTAGCAGCCTCAGAGAAGAGGAATGTTTCAGTACAGCAAGGCCTCGCTTCTCGGCGCCCCGCTTTTCAGCGATCCGCTGATACGGCGGTACCGAGAAGGGGGCCACCGTGTCTGCGCATGCGCAGAACGGGGAAGTCCGAGGTCATGCATGCGCAGAACGGGGAAGTCCGAGGTCATGCATGCGCAGAACGGGGAAGTCCGAGGTCATGCATGCGCAGAACGGGGAAGTCCGAGGCCTGCATGCGCAGAACGGACGGTTGCGCTTGCCGAACGGAGGTTGCGCTTGCTGAACGGAAGTTGTGCATACGCAGAACGGGGGAATTGCCGGTTTGCACATGCGCACACGCCGAAAATTGCCGGTTCCGCTTTCCGGCGATTTTCGCTTTGCGGCGGGCCCTTAGAACGGAACCTGCCACATGCCCGGGGCCCTCCTGTATGCAGTAAAACTTGAATTGTAATGTTCAAAAAGAACATGACCTCAGAGCACCCCCGACACCATGACCCCCTGAAAATCTGACCTTAAATAAAGCAAATAAAAATATCACGTGTGAGCACATTCACATCTCGGACAGGTCTGCAACGCTGCCTTTCCTGATTATCTCTTAGCAGACAATGCTTCCACTGCAGCCAGGGATTCTGGGTAATGACATTCAATTGAGCACACTGTCACCTTTTTGCTGCAAATTCACTGTAACACGGGACCCCTATAAGCTTTTGCCTATCGTATTACACAGCTTTTCAGCACAGCCTGGGTTACAGCAGAGCAGAGCCAGTAACCCTGCTCACAGACAGCTGTTTCAACCTTCCGCGTCTCATCAGTGTGAGACTGGTTATACTGGATTTGCCAGTTGAAGCGGTGATAGGTTAAAATAAGTTAGGATGGGTAAAAAAAAAATTATTTTTTTAAATATCAGCCGCTGAGTGGACGCCGAACACTCATGCCGAAATCTGCACCCACTAAAATTGCACTGGCCTTCTTTAAAGTCCCAGCAATAACCCTTTTGCAAGCGGCCCACGGTCGACCCACTGCTGGTCCCTCCTTGTGAGGAGTCCGACTTCTGCGTCGTCATGAGTTCTATCCATAAACTCATATCCTTAGCAGAGAATCTGTCAAGCGCTTCAGTGTGAGGCAGGTCAGTAAATGAGGACACTGGGGTAAGCGTGGGAGAGCTAAGCAGGGTCACTTAATCAACCGGTGCAGGGGGAAAGAGTAACCTCACCTGCTCCTTGGGTTATCCTTAGCCTCAATAATTGTTTACTTATAGCCATCTGCTGCCAAAATTGCTCATCACAGTGCGACCAAGACATCCCACAATAATTCCTATTCTCAAGCCCATATCTTGGTATGTAAACATAGCGGAACAAAGATGGGGAGTCTTTTCACCGATTACGATTGCTAGGACAGAAAACGCTTGAAGCCAATTAGAACATGTCCAGGGCAACACCTTTTTTTCCCATTGTCATCCTTCCTAGCCTCCCCTTTCTCCCAGGACATCGCTAACACCTCCCTGAAGCACAGCAGCAAGGACAATATCTCTAAATACTCTTCCTTACATATCTTCTCCTTCAGATCCGCTGGTCAGTGCAACCCCAACAGGCCTGTGACACGTGTGATCCTCCCCGAAAACATCGGAAACTTTACCCGTCTCTGCCGGGACCACTGTGGGACCCGGCAACACCACCCCTGCCTCGCCTCTAGAGGTAGAGGCTGCTAAAACGACCACTACAAGCCAGCCGGGACACAAACTGACCCCTGCTCTGGATGAAGACCCCTCCCATACTGCCACCATTTGACCGCCACATACCCACTTGGGCGGCTCTCCAGAGCGGGCAAAACAAAGTCACCTGCTGCAGGCAATGACCCACTCACCGAGGGATCCGACCCAGACCCCCGCACCGGTTCAGCCAGCACCACTCCTGCAACAATAGTTATTTGCCATGAAACGCCGACAGAGTGACCCTCGCACCAACGGCCCCCCTGGCACAGGGAACCGACGCCCCACCCCTTGGGGTAACCCGATAAGCCCCAACTCAATCCTGCCAAAGTGGACAATAAGGGGCTCACTCCCAGCATCCCCTTCCTAGGATGCAATGGCTGAAGCAGACTGGGAAGTTTGGCCGCATCCACATCACGGCCGCAATGCAAGTCGCCCTCTGGACTACTGCCTGCAGAACAGCTTATCGCAGGGCACCTCGCCACCGATTTCCCTGCCGGCCGCCTTCTTTAAAACGTAGCCAGCATCCAAGACACGTTTACATCTCCCGCGGGAAATGTCATCGGAGCGGCGGCCGGCTGACTACCTTTAATGGCTTTGGCAGCGAGATGTTCAGAGGCGAGGTGCCCTGCGGTAAGGTATCCTGCGGCCAGCAGTCCCGGCGGCGATTTGCGTGGCGGCAGAGCTCCCGTGCGATTTAGTGATGGCCAAACGTCCTAGTCCGTGGCTGAAGCGCCATGTGTTGGCTCTAGGAAATGATACTGTACTGTACTGAATCCTGAGGTTGCAGAAGTTGGTGCAGTGACGAGACGGCTGCTAAATCCTTCACAATAGTACAGTTCTAAAAAAGAAAAACAACTGCAGGATTTCACAACCGGGGAAAACACAGCCAGGGCAATCTCTGCCCAGTGACTGAATACAACACATTCCACAACTAGAGAGGCCTGTGTGTGCACTTCACAGGGAAGCTTAGCACACCTGGAGTTGTGTTGCTTCTTAAACACAATCACACAAGAAGTGAAGGGTTTAATACAGCATATCAACTACTATGATTTTCATCATTTTTAATCCATCTCTTCATTTGATAGCTTTAGTTACAAGCTAGATAATAAATATATATACATACACACGTGTGAGTGTGTGTGTGTGTGTGTGTGTGTATATATACACACACACACACACACACACACACATATATATACACATACATATACACATATATATATACACACACATATATATACACACACATATACACACACACAGGCCTGTATATAGGCATAGGCAAATTTCAGGGGGTCGTCAATTTTTGGAGGGGTCGTTGCTGCGGTTACATAGGCCCCGCTCTCTGTAAATGTCTCTTACCTCCTTCTGCAGCCGCACGGCATCAAATGACAACGTGACGTCACATGGCGTCCCGTTGTCATGGAAACATGTCGGGACACTGCAAGAGGAGGCGGCAAGGGCGGCAAAAAGGTAAGGGCCAATGGGTGGGAAAATTAAAAAAAACAGTCCTGTATACATACATAGTAAATTATACAGCATGATGGTGGCCCTATCACATGGCACCTGGCTTGGATAGGTGTTTCTGTGCAATAGTGCCCCGGGCGGCACTCTTGCAGTTACTGAATAGGACTGATTGATGATATATTGTTTTAACATGTTATATAATACTAAACCCTCCTCTGAAGGTTAGAGCACCGATTTGCAAAGTAACAGTGCCGTCTACAACCCTTTTAAACCTTGACACACATTTCTTGAAACAACAAAACATCTGATTTGACACAGAAGTCACACAGAAGAATGCGCCGCTGGGCCTGCCGAGTCCTGACTCTGTGAGTCATACAGAAGCTGGAAGGCTCCTGGTGATGTTTTACTGAGGTCACTGACTGGAACTCACATGTATACCAACAGGAAATAAGCAACGACTAAACTACTAAACAAGAGTGTATCCAAATACCGGCCAATGTCTATCGGCGCTGGCAGATATGTATGGGTAGCATTAGTATTTAAGGGAAGCCAGTTTAAACAAATATGTTACCCTCCTTGCCCGGCTCTAATGGAGTTTACGTAGAGTTGAACTATATTGTTCAGTCTCTCATACCTGGGCAGGGGGCTGGGTCGGTGCAGACTGGGCTCAGTCTCTCATACCTGGGCAGGGGGCTGGGTCGGTGCAGGCTGGGCTCAGTCTCTCATACCTGGTCAGGGGGCTGGGTCGGTGCAGGCTGGGCGAAGATATGCAGATAGGATAATGATGGGCTTCATGAACACTTCACGTTAGACATATTAACTGGTGACAAGTTATAAAGTTACCCCTGTCCTTTCTTCTCCTGGTAGCTCTCACTCATACCCTTGGGGGGCAATGGGGGCAGAATTGAAGCAGGGGTCTCCGGACCGTAACTGTGTTCTTTTCAGCTCCGTGGACCCCCTGCTTCCAGAGATACTTACCTCCGTAAGGGGGTGCCGGTATGTCTGCAGCCAGAAACTGCGTACCCAACATAATGGCGGCATTTAAATGTCCCGCACCATGCGGGCCAATAGGAAGCCATGACGGCATGCGTTGCAGCTTCCTATTGGCCAGCATGTTCGGAACATTTAAACGTCACAGGGATACCGCCAGCACCTACGGAGGACGTAAGTCTCTCTTGACGCAAGGGGTCCCCGGAGTCATTGTTAACTCATGACCAGCTGGCAACTTGGGCTACTGGAGGCTTAATATTTGCACTTGGAAATGATATGCGTTTTTTTAGGGTATTTATGTCTGTCAATCTCTTTCTACACCTGGAAGAATTTGGGAACACATTACAAACAAAGGGGTTTGAGCTGCAGGTTTATTAAATTTGGAGCCCTTATTTTCCACATTATTACACTTACTGTATGCCACAATTTTGAGTATATTGTCTCACTTTATCACGTTGGATGTCACTTTTTCTCTGGGATCTTCTTCACTATTTTGTTTTTGTATTTATGTCTGGCGCCTGAAGGCATTCCTTTGTAATATATTGGTAGCCTCAATCCTCAAAGGGGTTAAATAAGTTTCTGCCATAGGGTTTTGTTAGAAATCCTATTACATGACCCTATGGTACCAAAGTGTCTCCTACCCTTCACCATTGCATCGCTGGCACTGATTTCTAAGTAGGTGCTGATCTGTTTCACTAGCGAATAATGCCATGATCAGGGGTCTTTTAATGAGGGTGTGACTGTACATTTGGTTCCCTTCACCCCAGAATGAAAACAGATTGAGGTGTATTCACATCACCTTCCTGTCTGAGATAAGAGAGGGGTACTGTAAGCGAGAGAGATAAGGGCAGTCACAACCCATCCTACACTTCTTGTACCAGGTTTACAAAACACTTGCAGGGAATCTAAAACTCTTTTAAACATCACAACACTTCTTACCAATCCCCTCATTTTACCCTGCAAAACATACTGTATAATTGTCCGTTCAATTTTCATTCTTCATGGGACTGCAAGTGAAGAATGACTAATTCAATATAAGGCTGAGTCCCCACTGGCGCTGAGTGCGCTCATAGCATGAGCGCCGGGTGTCCTGCATGTACGCGCGCGGAAGGGGGGGGGGGCATTGCGGGTAGTTGAGCGCGCGGGAAAGTATAGGTTTTTTGTTTACTTAAGCACCGAGCGCGGGTGAGCGTGTGTCCAGCGTGAGCGGAGACTTACATATAGCTATATAAGTAACCGCCGCAAGCGCAGCACGCTCAGTGCTATCAGGGACGCAGCCTTAGTCATACTCAGCACCGTCCTAACTCAACCACAGCATAAAACACTACACATGCTACTTTAAAGCAGTAGCCGAGGCTGATCACCCTTTGATTGCATTTTATTTTTTAGATTTAAGAGATCTCTTATTGACCTGTCCAACAATGCTTCCATTTTTAGAATACAATGCTGCATTCAGGAGATATAAATATGAAGTGTCCGGGAGGTTAAAATGGAGCTCTCCATACAGCCCAGTGCAGGCTAAAGGTGACCATGGTAACCTCAGAAGATAGAGATTAAGAACATTTTTAACACCCCAAAAGAGCAGGACATGCGCAGAGGAGAAGATACTAACATTACACGAGACAAACTTACAAAGGCTTCTGGGTAGGTTGCTGCTTTAATATCTTTGCTACCAGACACACCAGCAGTGCATTGCAGCACTAAAGTAAACATGAAGTGGAAGTTCACATTTGCAAAGTACTTCATCTGCTTTATATACAGTTACCGGTCACTTGCAGGGGCATTGAAATGATTCCATGATATGCATTCCCTGCCACCAAAACACACACACACACACATACATACATATTCATACACACATATACATATTCATACACACATATACATAAAAATGAAAAGAGAGAGCCCACCATAAATACTTAACCAGATATTGGCGCGTGCACACGTCATACAGAATATAGAAGTATACTTCCCCCGAACCCAAGTGACAGAGGAAAAAGACACAGCACATCTGGTAATACTATCAAGAAAAGGAAAAAGGAAAAATCCAATGTTTCGGGGCCTATTGTACGATGCCCTGATGAAGGGAGCCTGAGTGGCTCCGAAACGTTGTGTGTGTGCGTGTATATATATATATATATATATATATACATATATATATTATATTATATATATACACATACACACACATACATACACACAAGTATAAAGAAGGGGGGCTTTCACTGTAAGGGACAGAACACAATAGCCATTAAGCCCCTAACGCAGAAGTTAGAAACTACTGTAGCACTTTTCAACATTAACCTTTACGAAATATGTGGGCATGGGTAAAATAATAGGGGTTGAAGGTGATAGGTTAGTGAAAAGGCCCCACAAAATATTCCTTTCTATCCTTCATCACTGTGGGAGAGGGATGTAGGTCCAATCTGCCTCTTTTTCCCCCTGTTGATTGTAAGCTCTGTGGCCCAGCGAGCCTCCTACCCCTTGCATGTGTAAACCTGGTAGCGTGGTGTTTGTTACCGGCCAACGTGTCTATAAAAGCAGTGGTTCTGTGTGTGGTGTTTTTTAAACCCACTAAACAATGCTTCAGATCTTTTTGGGCCTGTCACACAAATCAAACTTCAAAGCAGAACGTTATTCTTCCAGTAAATAGGTTGTATTGTTCTCCTGTAATCCCCCCCACCCCCCACCCCCCCCGTGTGTCACTCTGGCAGTGAAGAAGTTGAAGTGAGATTGTAAATAGAAAGTTTGGGGACTTCAGACGTGTACATAATAAAACAGTGGTACTCGGTACTATCATACGGTACCTCCCCCTACTGACTGTTTCTCACTATCATTGTACCGCGCTGTGGGATATGTTGTCGCCCTACTGTACATTAAAAGGAAATGCTAATCGCAATACCCAGAAGGGATAGGAGGGGGGCTGGTTACTCACAGGACTGGATGACATCCTGGAAGTGACACTTCTGCGTCCTGTCCCTGTGCTTGAGCTGCCTGCTGATGTGATGTTTCCAGTCTGTCCTGCTGCTGGGGGTGCCTGCTCCCCCTGTCCTGCTGCTCCTTGCAGCCCCCAGTTTCGGCAGCCATAGCCAGCAGCTGGGCAGCAACAACTGAACCTGACACATTGTAACACAGAGGAGGAGCTGCTGGGAACCCCCTCCCTGTGACATCACGATGGGATGGGGAATCTCTGGAGCAAACCAACCGCGCACTCAGATAGGGGGGTGGAAGCTCTCACTCACAACTGGTATGTCACTGCAGGGATCATAAGTATCCCTGACCCAGCAATCGGAGGAATATTTGCAATTAATTAACGTAGCGTTTTTATCTGGTTGGCTGTTTTGTGCGTAGTATCCTGTAATAGGTTGTATTTGCTTTTACAGCTCCCCTTCTCAGCATAGTTGGTTTGTTGTGAGGAGACTGAATACAGTCACTCACAGGCTGGGCTGGGGGTATAGGAAGGCAGCCCTAGGGATGGGATTATTTAGCGTTAGTGCAGAAGGAGCCATTAGCAGTAATAGTATTAGTCAAACATCATTCTAAATGAGGATGTTTAAAGTAGAAAAAACACAAGCTGCTGTTTACTTGTCAGACATGGGGATATGTGGGGCAGTGGATATTCAAAGTCGAGTATAAATAAAATTAATAATAAATGCTGATGTGTTTAAGTGAATAAAGGCATTTAAGGTAGACAGAGATGTGACTGGGGGGGGGAACACGGAGTGGTGCTGTGGGGGACGGCAAACGGAGTGGTGGTGTGGGAGGGGGGCAAACGGAGTGGTGGTGTGGGAGGGGGGCAAACGGAGTGGCGGTGTGGGAGGGGGGCAAACGGAGTGGTGGTGGGGGGGGGGGCAAACGGAGTGGTGGTGTGGGGGGGGGGGGGGGGCAAACGGAGTGGTGGTGTGGGGGGGGGGGGGGGCAAACGGTGGGGGGGGGGGGCAAACGGAGTGTGGTGTGGGGGGCAAACGGAGTGGTGGTGTGGGGGGGGCAAACGGAGTGGTGGTGTGGGGGGGGGCAAACGGAGTGGTGTGTGGGGGGGCAAACGGAGTGGTGGTGTGGGGGGGGCAAACGGAGTGGTGGTGTGGGGGGGGGGGCAAACGGAGTGGTGGTGTGGGGGGGGGGCAAACGGAGTGGTGGTGGGGGGGGCAAACGGAGTGGTGGTGTGGGGGGGGCAAACGGAGTGGTGGTGTGGGGGGGGGGCAAAACGGAGTGGTGGTGTGGGGGGGGGCAAACGGAGTGGTGGTGTGGGGGGGGGCAAACGGAGGGTGGTGTGGGGGGGGGGCAAACGGAGTGGTGGTGTGGGGGGGGGCAAACGGAGTAGTGGTGTGGGGGGGGGGGCAAACGGAGTGGTGGTGTGGGGGGGCAAGCGAGTGGTGGTGTTGGGGGGGGGCAAACGGAGTGGTGGTGTGGGGGGGGAAAACGGAGTGGTGGTGTGGGGGGGGGGGGGGGGCGGGGCAAACGGAGTGGTGGTGTGGGGGGGCGGGGCAAACGGATGGTGGTGTGGGGGGGCGGGGCAAACGGAGTGGTGGTGTGGGGGGCGGGGCAAACGGAGTGGTGGTGTGGGGGGGCAAACGGAGTGGTGGTGTGGGGGGGCAAACGGAGTGGTGGTGTGGGGGGGCAAACGGAGTGGTGGTGTGGGGGGCAAACGGAGTGGTGGTGTGGGGGGGGGCAAACGGAGTGGTGGTGTGGGGGGGGGCAAACGGAGTGGTGGTGTGGGGGGCGGGGCAAACGGAGTGGTGGTGTGGGGGGGGCGGGGCAAACGGAGTGGTGGTGTGGGGCAAACGGAGTGGTGGTGTGGGGGGGAACACGGAGTGGTGGTGTGGGGGGCAAACGGAGTGGTGCTGTGGGGGGGCAAACGGAGTGGTGCTGTGGGGGGGGGCAAACGGAGTGGTGCTGTGGGGGGGGGCAAACGGAGTGGTGCTGTGGGGGGGGGGGCAAACGGAGTGGTGCTGTGGGGGGGGGGGCAAACGGAGTGGTGGTGTGGGGGGGGCAAACGGAGTGGTGGTGTGGGGGGGGCAAACGGAGTGGTGGTGTGGGGGGGGCAAACGGAGTGGTGGTGTGGGGGGGGCAAACGGAGTGGTGGTGTGGGGGGGGGCAAACGGAGTGGTGGTGTGGGGGGGCAAACGGAGTGGTGGTGTGGGGGGGCAAACGGAGTGGTGGTGTGGGGGGGCAAACGGAGTGGTGGTGTGGGGGGGCAAACGGAGTGGTGGTGTGGGGGGGGCAAACGGAGTGGTGGTGTGGGGGGGGCAAACGGAGTGGTGGTGTGGGGGGGCAAATGGAGTGGTGGTGTGGGGGGGCAAACGGAGTGGTGGTGTGGGGGCAAACGGAGTGGTGGGGGGGGCAAACGGAGTGGTGGGGGGGGGCAAACGGAGTGGTGGGGGGGGCAAACGGAGTGGTGGGGGGGGCAAACGGAGTGGTGGTGTGGGGGCAAACGGAGTGGTGGTGTGGGGGCAAACGGAGTGGTGGTGTGGGGGCAAACGGAGTGGTGGTATGGGGCAAACGGAGTGGTGGTGTGGGGGGGGGCACACGGAGTGGTGGTGTGGGGGGGGGGGCACACGGAGTGGTGGTGTGGGGGGGGATATAAATGGAGTGGTGGGGGGCAAACGGAGTGGTGGTGTGGGGGGGCAAACGGAGTGGTGGTGTGGGGGGGGGCAAACGGAGTGGTGGTGTGGGGGGGGGCAAACGGAGTGGTGGTGTGGGGGGGGCAAACGGAGTGATGGTGTGGGGGGGGGCAAACGGAGTGGTGGTGTGGGGGGGCAAACGGAGTGGTGGTGTGGGGGGGGCAAACGGAGTGGTGGTGTGGGGGGGCAAACGGAGTGGTGGTGTGGGGGGGGGGCCAAAACGGAGTGGTGATGTGGGGGGGGCAAACGGAGTGGTGGTGTGGGGGCAAACGGAGTGGTGGGGGGCAAACGGAGTGGTGGGGGGCAAACGGAGTGGTGGGCGGGGGCAAACGGAGTGGTGGTGTGAGGGCAAACGGAGTGGTGGTGTGGGGGGGAACACGGAGTGGTGGTGTGGGGGGGCAAACGGAGTGGTGGTGTGGGGGGGCAAACGGAGTGGTG
>NW_027454738.1:0-62728 GCF_040206685.1 Ascaphus truei
GCGGAGGTATAACAGGAAGAAGAGAGAGAAGCTTTATTGCAGAGGTATAACAGGAAGGAGAGAGAGAAGCTTTATTGCAGAGGTATAACAGGAAGAAGAGAGAGAAGCTTTATTGCAGAGGTATAACAGGAAGAAGAGAGAGAAGCTTTATTGCAGAGGTATAACAGGAAGAGAGAGAAGCTTTATTGCAGAGGTATAACAGGAAGAAGAGAGAGAAGCTTTATTGCAGAGGTATAACAGGAAGAAGAGAGAGAAGCTTTATTGCAGAGGTATAACAGGAAGAAGAGAGAAGCTTTATTGCAGAGGTATAACAGGAAGAAGAGAGAGAAGCTTTATTGCAGAGGTATAACAGGAAGAAGAGAGAGAAGCTTTATTGCAGAGGTATAACAGGAAGAAGAGAGAAGCTTTATTGCGGAGGTATAACAGGAAGAAGAGAGAGAAGCTTTATTGCAGAGGTATAACAGGAAGGAGAGAGAGAAGCTTTATTGCAGAGGTATAACGGGAAGAAGAGAGAGAAGCTTTATTGCGGAGGTATAACAGGAAGAAGAGAGAGAAGCTTTATTGCAGAGGTATAACAGGAAGAAGAGAGAGAAGCTTTATTGCAGAGGTATAACAGGAAGAAGAGAGAGAAGCTTTATTGCAGAGGTATAACAGGAAGAAGAGAGAAGCTTTATAGCAGAGGTATAACAGGAAGAAGAGAGATAAGCTTTATTGCAGAGGTATAACAGGAAGGAGAGAGAGAAGCTTTATTGCAGAGGTATAACAGGAAGACGAGAGAGAAGCTTTATTGCAGAGGTATAACAGGGAGAAGAGAGAGAAGCTTTATTGCAGAGGTATAACAGGAAGAAGAGAGAGAAGCTTTATTGCAGAGGTATAACAGGAAGAAGAGAGAGAAGCTTTATTGCAGAGGTATAACGGGAAGAAGAGAGAGAAGCTTTATTGCAGAGGTATAACAGGAAGAAGAGAGAGAAGCTTTATTGCAGAGGTATAACAGGAAGAAGAGAGAGAAGCTTTATTGCGGAGGTATAACAGGAAGAAGAGAGAGAAGCTTTATTGCAGAGGTATAACAGGAAGGAGAGAGAGAAGCTTTATTGCAGAGGTATAACAGGAAGAAGAGAGAGAAGCTTTATTGCAGAGGTATAACAGGAAGAAGAGAGAAGCTTTATTGCACAGGTATAACAGGAAGAGAGAAGCTTTATTGCGGAGGTATAACAGGAAGAAGAGAGAAGCTTTATTGCAGAGGTATAACGGGAAGAAGAGAGAGAAGCTTTATTGCAGAGGTGTAACAGGAAGAAGAGAGAGAAGCTTTATTGCAGAGGTATAACAGGAAGAAGAGAGAGAAGCTTTATTGCGGAGGTATAACAGGAAGAAGAGAGAGAAGCTTTATTGCGGAGGTATAACAGGAAGAAGAGAGAGAAGCTTTATTGCGGAGGTATAACAGGAAGAAGAGAGAGAAGCTTTATTGCAGAGGTATAACAGGAAGAAGAGAGAAGCTTTATTGCGGAGGTATAACAGGAAGAAGAGAGAGAAGCTTTATTGCAGAGGTATAACAGGAAGAAGAGAGAGCAGCTTTATTGCAGAGGTATAACAGGAAGAAGAGAGAGAAGCTTTATTGCAGAGGTATAACAGGAAGAGAGAAGCTTTATTGCGGAGGTATAACAGGAAGAGAGAGAAGCTTTATTGCAGAGGTATAACAGGAAGAAGAGAGAGAAGCTTTATTGCAGAGGTATAACAGGAAGAGAGAAGCTTTATTGCGGAGGTATAACAGGAAGAGAGAGAAGCTTTATTGCAGAGGTATAACAGGAAGAAGAGAGAGAAGCTTTATTGCAGAGGTGTAACAGGAAGAAGAGAGAAGCTTTATTGCAGAGGTATAACAGGAAGAGAGAGAAGCTTTATTGCAGAGGTATAACAGGAAGAAGAGAGAGAAGCTTTATTGCAGAGGTATAACAGGGAGAAGAGAGAGAAGCTTTATTGCAGAGGTATAACAGGAAGAAGAGAGAAGCTTTATTGCAGAGGTATAACAGGAAGAAGAGAGAGAAGCTTTATTGCGGAGGTATAACAGGAAGAAGAGAGAGAAGCTTTATTGCAGAGGTATAACAGGAAGAAGAGAGAAGCTTTATTGCAGAGGTATAACAGGAAGAAGAGAGAGAAGCTTTATTGCAGAGGTATAACAGGGAGAAGAGAGAGAAGCTTTATTGCGGAGGTATAACAGGGAGAAGAGAGAGAAGCTTTATTGCAGAGGTATAACAGGAAGAAGAGAGAGAAGCTTTATTGCAGAGGTATAACAGGGAGAAGAGAGAGAAGCTTTATTGCAGAGGTATAACAGGAAGAAGAGAGAGAAGCTTTATTGCAGAGGTATAACAGGAAGAAGAGAGAGAAGCTTTATTCCAGAGGTATAACAGGAAGAAGAGAGAGAAGCTTTATTGCAGAGGTATAACAGGAAGAAGAGAGAAGCTTTATTGCAGAGGTATAACAGGAAGGAGAGAGAGAAGCTTTATTGCAGAGGTGTAACAGGAAGAAGAGAGAGAAGCTTTATTGCAGAGGTATAACAGGAAGAAGAGAGAGAAGCTTTATTGCAGAGGTATAACAGGGAGAAGAGAGAGAAGCTTTATTGCAGAGGTATAACAGGGAGAAGAGAGAGAAGCTTTATTGCAGAGGTATAACAGGAAGAAGAGAGAAGCTTTATTGCAGAGGTATAACAGGAAGAAGAGAGAGAAGCTTTATTGCAGAGGTATAACAGGAAGAAGAGAGAGAAGCTTTATTGCACAGGTATAACAGGGAGAAGAGAGAGAAGCTTTATTGCAGAGGTATAACAGGGAGAAGAGAGAGAAGCTTTATTGCAGAGGTATAACAGGAAGAAGAGAGAAGCTTTATTGCAGAGGTATAACAGGAAGAAGAGAGAGAAGCTTTATTGCAGAGGTATAACAGGAAGAAGAGAGAGAAGCTTTATTGCACAGGTATAACAGGGAGAAGAGAGAGAAGCTTTATTGCAGAGGTATAACAGGAAGAAGAGAGAGAAGCTTTATTGCAGAGGTATAACAGGGAGAAGAGAGAGAAGCTTTATTGCAGAGGTATAACAGGAAGAAGAGAGAAGCTTTATTGCAGAGGTATAACAGGAAGAAGAGAGAGAAGCTTTATTGCAGAGGTATAACAGGAAGAAGAGAGAGAAGCTTTATTGCACAGGTATAACAGGGAGAAGAGAGAGAAGCTTTATTGCAGAGGTATAACAGGAAGGAGAGAGAGAAGCTTTATTGCAGAGGTATAACAGGAAGAAGAGAGAGAAGCTTTATTGCAGAGGTATAACAGGAAGAAGAGAGAGAAGCTTTATTGCAGAGGTATAACAGGAAGAAGAGAGAGAAGCTTTATTGCAGAGGTATAACAGGGAGAAGAGAGAGAAGCTTTATTGCAGAGGTATAACAGGAAGAAGAGAGAGAAGCTTTATTGCAGAGGTATAACAGGAAGAGAGAGAGAAGCTTTATTGCAGAGGTATAACAGGAAGAAGAGAGAGAAGCTTTATTGCAGAGGTATAACAGGGAGAAGAGAGAGAAGCTTTATTGCAGAGGTATAACAGGAAGAAGAGAGAAGCTTTATTGCAGAGGTATAACAGGAAGAAGAGAGAGAAGCTTTATTGCAGAGGTATAACAGGAAGAAGAGAGAGAAGCTTTATTGCACAGGTATAACAGGAAGAAGAGAGAGAAGCTTTATTGCAGAGGTATAACAGGAAGGAGAGAGAGAAGCTTTATTGCAGAGGTATAACAGGAAGAAGAGAGAGAAGCTTTATTGCAGAGGTATAACAGGAAGAAGAGAGAGAAGCTTTATTGCAGAGGTATAACAGGAAGAAGAGAGAGAAGCTTTATTGCAGAGGTATAACAGGGAGAAGAGAGAGAAGCTTTATTGCAGAGGTATAACAGGAAGAAGAGAGAGAAGCTTTATTGCGGAGGTATAACAGGAAGAAGAGAGAGAAGCTTTATTGCAGAGGTATAACAGGAAGAAGAGAGAAGCTTTATTGCAGAGGTATAACAGGAAGAAGAGAGAGAAGCTTTATTGCGGAGGTATAACAGGAAGAAGAGAGAGAAGCTTTATTGCAGAGGTATAACAGGGAGAAGAGAGAGAAGCTTTATTGCAGAGGTATAACAGGAAGAAGAGAGAGAAGCTTTATTGCAGAGGTATAACAGGAAGAGAGAGAGAAGCTTTATTGCAGAGGTATAACAGGGAGAAGAGAGAGAAGCTTTATTGCAGAGGTATAACAGGAAGAAGAGAGAGAAGCTTTATTGCAGAGGTATAACAGGGAGAAGAGAGAGAAGCTTTATTGCAGAGGTATAACAGGAAGAGAGAAGCTTTATTGCAGAGGTATAACAGGAAGAAGAGAGAGAAGCTTTATTGCAGAGGTATAACAGGAAGAAGAGAGAGAAGCTTTATTGCAGAGGTATAACAGGAAGAAGAGAGAGAAGCTTTATTGCAGAGGTATAACAGGAAGAAGAGAGAGAAGCTTTATTGCAGAGGTATAACAGGGAGAAGAGAGAGAAGCTTTATTGCAGAGGTATAACAGGAAGAAGAGAGAGAAGCTTTATTGCAGAGGTATAACGGGAAGAAGAGAGAAGCTTTATTGCAGAGGTATAACAGGAAGAGAGAGAAGCTTTATTGCAGAGGTATAACAGGGAGAAGAGAGAGAAGCTTTATTGCAGAGGTATAACAGGAAGAAGAGAGAAGCTTTATTGCAGAGGTATAACGGGAAGAAGAGAGAGAAGCTTTATTGCAGAGGTATAACAGGACGAAGAGAGAGAAGCTTTATTGCAGAGGTGTAACAGGAAGAAGAGAGAAGCTTTATTGCAGAGGTATAACAGGAAGAGAGAGAAGCTTTATTGCAGAGGTATAACGGGAAGAAGAGAGAGAAGCTTTATTGCAGAGGTATAACAGGAAGAAGAGAGAGAAGCTTTATTGCAGAGGTATAACAGGAAGAAGAGAGAAGCTTTATTGCAGAGGTATAACAGGAAGAAGAGAGAGAAGCTTTATTGCAGAGGTATAACAGGGAGAAGAGAGAGAAGCTTTATTGCAGAGGTATAACAGGAAGAAGAGAGAGAAGCTTTATTGCAGAGGTATAACAGGGAGAAGAGAGAGAAGCTTTATTGCAGAGGTATAACAGGAAGAAGAGAGAAGCTTTATTGCAGAGGTATAACAGGAAGAAGAGAGAGAAGCTTTATTGCAGAGGTGTAACAGGGAGAAGAGAGAGACGCTTTATTGCACAGGTATAACAGGAAGAAGAGAGAGAAGCTTTATTGCGGAGGTATAACAGGAAGAAGAGAGAGAAGCTTTATTGCAGAGGTATAACAGGAAGAGAGAGAAGCTTTATTGCAGAGGTATAACAGGAAGAAGAGAGAGAAGCTTTATTGCGGAAGTATAACGGGAAGAAGAGAGAGAAGCTTTATTGCGAAGGTATAACGGGAAGAAGAGAGAGAAGCTTTATTGCAGAGGTATAACAGGAAGAGAGAGAAGCTTTATTGCAGAGGTATAACAGGAAGAAGAGAGAGAAGCTTTATTGCGGAAGTATAACGGGAAGAAGAGAGAGAAGCTTTATTGCAGAGGTATAACAGGAAGAAGAGAGAGAAGCTTTATTGCGGAAGTATAACGGGAAGAAGAGAGAGAAGCTTTATTGCAGAGGTATAACAGGAAGAGAGAGAAGCTTTATTGCAGAGGTATAACAGGAAGAAGAGAGAGAAGCTTTATTGCAGAGGTATAACAGGAAGAAGAGAGAGAAGCTTTATTGCAGAGGTATAACAGGAAGAAGAGAGAGAAGCTTTATTGCAGAGGTATAACAGGAAGAAGAGAGAGAAGCTTTATTGCAGAGGTATAACAGGAAGAAGAGAGAGAAGCTTTATTGCAGAGGTATAACGGGAAGAAGAGAGAGAAGCTTTATTGCAGAGGTATAACAGGAAGAGAGAGAAGCTTTATTGCAGAGGTATAACAGGAAGAAGAGAGAGAAGCTTTATTGCGGAAGTATAACGGGAAGAAGAGAGAGAAGCTTTATTGCAGAGGTATAACAGGAAGAAGAGAGAGAAGCTTTATTGCGGAAGTATAACGGGAAGAAGAGAGAGAAGCTTTATTGCAGAGGTATAACAGGAAGAGAGAGAAGCTTTATTGCAGAGGTATAACAGGAAGAAGAGAGAGAAGCTTTATTGCAGAGGTATAACAGGAAGAAGAGAGAGAAGCTTTATTGCAGAGGTATAACAGGAAGAAGAGAGAGAAGCTTTATTGCAGAGGTATAACAGGAAGAAGAGAGAGAAGCTTTATTGCAGAGGTATAACAGGAAGAAGAGAGAGAAGCTTTATTGCAGAGGTATAACAGGAAGAAGAGAGAGAAGCTTTATTGCAGAGGTATAACAGGAAGAAGAGAGAGAAGCTTTATTGCAGAGGTATAACAGGAAGGAGAGAGAGAAGCTTTATTGCAGAGGTATAACAGGAAGAAGAGAGGAGCTTTATAGCAGAGGTATAACAGGGAGAAGAGAGAGAAGCTTTATTGCAGAGGTATAACAGGAAGAAGAGAGAGAAGCTTTATTGCAGAGGTATAACAGGAAGAAGAGAGAGAAGCTTTATTGCAGAGGTATAACAGGAAGAAGAGAGAGAAGCTTTATTGCAGAGGTATAACAGGAAGAAGAGAGAGAAGCTTTATTGCGAGGTATAACAGGAAGAAGAGAGAGAAGCTTTATTGCAGAGGTATAACAGGGAGAAGAGAGAGAAGCTTTATTGCAGAGGTATAACAGGAAGAAGAGAGAAGCTTTATTGCAGCGGTATAACAGGAAGAAGAGAGAGAAGCTTTATTGCAGAGGTATAACAGGAAGAAGAGAGAGAAGCTTTATTGCAGAGGTATAACAGGAAGAAGAGAGAGAAGCTTTATTGCAGAGGTATAACAGGAAGGAGAGAACCAAGCTTTATTGCAGAGGTATAACAGGAAGAGAGAGAAGCTTTATTGCAGAGGTATAACAGGAAGAAGAGAGAAGCTTTATTGCAGAGGTATAACAGGAAGAAGAGAGAGAAGCTTTATTGCAGAGGTATAACAGGAAGAAGAGAGAGAAGCTTTATTGCAGAGGTATAACAGGAAGAGAGAGAAGCTTTATTGCAGAGGTATAACAGGAAGAAGAGAGAAGCTTTATTGCAGAGGTATAACAGGAAGAAGAGAGAAGCTTTATTGCAGAGGTATAACAGGAAGAAGAGAGAGAAGCTTTATTGCAGAGGTATAACAGGAAGAAGAGAGAGAAGCTTTATTGCAGAGGTATAACAGGAAGAAGAGAGAGAAGCTTTATTGCAGAGGTATAACAGGAAGGAGAGAGAGAAGCTTTATTGCAGAGGTATAACAGGAAGAAGAGAGAAGCTTTATTGCAGAGGTATAACAGGAAGAAGAGAGAGAAGCTTTATTGCAGAGGTATAACAGGGAGAAGAGAGAGAAGCTTTATTGCAGAGGTATAACAGGAAGAAGAGAGAGAAGCTTTATTGCAGAGGTATAACAGGAAGAAGAGAGAGAAGCTTTATTGCAGAGGTATAACAGGAAGAAGAGAGAGAAGCTTTATTGCAGAGGTATAACAGGAAGAAGAGAGAGAAGCTTTATTGCAGAGGTATAACAGGGAGAAGAGAGAGAAGCTTTATTGCAGAGGTATAACAGGAAGAAGAGAGAAGCTTTATTGCGGAGGTATAACAGGAAGAAGAGAGAGAAGCTTTATTGCAGAGGTATAACAGGAAGAGAGAGAAGCTTTATTGCAGAGGTATAACAGGAAGAAGAGAGAGAAGCTTTATTGCAGAGGTATAACAGGAAGGAGAGAGAAGCTTTATTGCAGAGGTATAACAGGAAGAAGAGAGAGAAGCTTTATTGCAGAGGTATAACAGGAAGAAGAGAGAAGCTTTATTGCAGAGGTATAACAGGAAGAAGAGAGAGAAGCTTTATTGCAGAGGTATAACGGGAAGAAGAGAGAGAAGCTTTATTGCAGAGGTATAACAGGAAGACGAGAGAGAAGCTTTATTGCAGAGGTATAACAGGAAGAAGAGAGAGAAGCTTTATTGCAGAGGTATAACAGGAAGAAGAGAGAGAAGCTTTATTGCAGGAGGTATAACAGGAAGAAGAGAGAGAGCTTTATTGCAGAGGTATAACAGGAAGAAGAGAGGAGCTTTATTGCAGAGGTATAACAGGGAGAAGAGAGAAGCTTTATTGCAGAGGTATAACAGGAAGAAGAGAGAGAAGCTTTATTGCAGAGGTATAACAGGGAGAAGAGAGAGAAGCTTTATTGCAGAGGTATAACAGGAAGAAGAGAGAGAAGCTTTATTGCAGAGGTATAACAGGAAGAAGAGAGAGAAGCTTTATTGCAGAGGTATAACAGGAAGAAGAGAGAGAAGCTTTATAGCAGAGGTATAACAGGAAGAAGAGAGAGAAGCTTTATTGCAGAGGTATAACTGGAAGAAGAGAGAGAAGCTTTATTGCAGAGGTATAACAGGAAGAAGAGAGAGAAGCTTTATTGCAGAGGTATAACAGGAAGAAGAGAGAGAAGCTTTACTTGCAGAGGTATAACAGGGAGAAGAGAGAGAAGCTTTATTGCAGAGGTATAACAGGAAGAAGAGAAGCTTTATTGCAGAGGTATAACAGGAAGAAGAGAGAGAAGCTTTATTGCAGAGGTATAACAGGAAGAAGAGAGAGAAGCTTTATTGCAGAGGTATAACAGGAAGAAGAGAGAGAAGCTTTATTGCAGAGGTATAACAGGAAGAGAGAGAAGCTTTATTGCAGAGGTATAACAGGGAGAGAGAGAGAAGCTTTATTGCAGAGGTATAACAGGAAGAAGAGAGAGAAGCTTTATTGCAGAGGTATAACAGGAAGAAGAGAGAGAAGCTTTATTGCAGGAGGTATAACAGGAAGAAGAGAGAGAAGCTTTATTGCAGAGGTATAACAGGAAGAAGAGAGAGAAGCTTTATTGCAGAGGTATAACAGGAAGAAGAGAGAGAAGCTTTATTGCGGAGGTATAACAGGAAGAAGAGAGAGAAGCTTTATTGCAGAGGTATAACAGGAAGAAGAGAGAGAAGCTTTATTGCGGAGGTATAACAGGAAGAAGAGAGAGAAGCTTTATTGCAGAGGTATAACAGGAAGAAGAGAGAGAAGCTTTATTGCAGGAGGTATAACAGGAAGAAGAGAGAGAAGCTTTATTGCAGAGGTATAACAGGAAGAAGAGAGAGAAGCTTTATTGCAGAGGTATAACAGGAAGAAGAGAGAGAAGCTTTATTGCAGAGGTATAACAGGAAGAAGAGAGAGAAGCTTTATTGCAGAGGTATAACAGGAAGAAGAGAGAAGCTTTATTGCAGAGGTATAACAGGAAGAGAGAGAAGCTTTATTGCAGAGGTATAACAGGAAGAGAGAGAGAAGCTTTATTGCAGAGGTATAACAGGAAGAAGAGAGAGAAGCTTTATTGCAGAGGTATAACAGGAAGAAGAGAGAGAAGCTTTATTGCAGAGGTATAACAGGAAGAAGAGAGAGAAGCTTTATTGCAGAGGTATAACAGGAAGAAGAGAGAGAAGCTTTATTGCAGAGGTATAACAGGAAGAAGAGAGAGAAGCTTTATTGCAGAGGTATAACAGGAAGAAGAGAGAGAAGCTTTATTGCAGAGGTATAACAGGAAGAAGAGAGAAGCTTTATTGCAGAGGTATAACGGGAAGAAGAGAGAGAAGCTTTATTGCAGAGGTATAACAGGAAGAAGAGAGAGAAGCTTTATTGCAGAGGTATAACAGGAAGAGAGAGAAGCTTTATTGCAGAGGTATAACAGGAAGAAGAGAGAGAAGCTTTATTGCAGAGGTATAACAGGAAGAAGAGAGAGAAGCTTTATTGCAGAGGTATAACAGGAAGAAGAGAGAAGCTTTATTGCAGAGGTATAACAGGAAGAAGAGAGAGAAGCTTTATTGCAGAGGTATAACAGGAAGAAGAGAGAGAAGCTTTATTGCAGAGGTATAACAGGAAGAAGAGAGAGAAGCTTTATTGCAGAGGTATAACAGGAAGAAGAGAGAGAAGCTTTATTGCGGAGGTATAACGGGAAGAAGAGAGAGAAGCTTTATTGCGGAGGTATAACAGGAAGAAGAGAGAGAAGCTTTATTGCAGAGGTATAACAGGAAGAAGAGAGAGAAGCTTTATTGCAGAGGTATAACAGGAAGAAGAGAGAGAAGCTTTATTGCAGAGGTATAACAGGAAGAAGAGAGAGAAGCTTTATTGCAGAGGTATAACAGGGAGAAGAGAGAGAAGCTTTATTGCACAGGTATAACAGGAAGAAGAGAGAAGCTTTATTGCAGAGGTATAACAGGGAGAAGAGAGAGAAGCTTTATTGCAGAGGTATAACAGGAAGAGAGAGAAGCTTTATTGCAGAGGTATAACAGGAAGAAGAGAGAAGCTTTATAGCAAAGGTGTAACAGGAAGAAGAGAGAAGCTTTATTGCAGAGGTATAACAGGGAGAAGAGAGAGAAGCTTTATTGCGGAGGTATAACAGGAAGAAGAGAGAGAAGCTTTATTGCGGAGGTATAACAGGGAGAAGAGAGAGAAGCTTTATTGCAGAGGTATAACAGGGAGAGAGAGAAGCTTTATTGCAGAGGTATAACAGGGAGAAGAGAGAGAAGCTTTATTGCAGAGGTATAACAGGAAGAGAGAAGCTTTATTGCACAGGTATAACAGGAAGAAGAGAGAGAAGCTTTATTGCAGAGGTATAACAGGAAGAGAGAAGCTTTATTGCAGAGGTATAACAGGAGAAGAGAGAGAAGCTTTATTGCAGAGGTATAACAGGAAGAAGAGAGAGAAGCTTTATTGCAGAGGTATAACAGGAAGAGAGAAGCTTTATTGCAGAGGTATAACAGGAAGAGAGAGAAGCTTTATTGCAGAGGTATAACAGGAAGAAGAGAGAGAAGCTTTATTGCGGAGGTATAACAGGAAGAGAGAAGCTTTATTGCAGAGGTATAACAGGAAGAAGAGAGAAGCTTTATTGCAGAGGTATAACAGGAAGAAGAGAGAGAAGCTTTATTGCAGAGGTATAACAGGAAGAAGAGAGAGAAGCTTTATTGCAGAGGTATAACAGGAAGAAGAGAGAAGCTTTATTGCGGAGGTATAACAGGAAGAAGAGAGAGAAGCTTTATTGCAGAGGTATAACAGGAAGAAGAGAGAGAAGCTTTATTACAGAGGTATAACAGGAGAAGAGAGAGAAGCTTTATTGCAGAGGTATAACAGGAAGAAGAGAGAGAAGCTTTATTGCAGAGGTATAACAGGAAGAAGAGAGAAGCTTTATTGCAGAGGTATAACAGGAAGAAGAGAGAGAAGCTTTATTGCAGAGGTATAACAGGGAGAAGAGAGAGAAGCTTTATTGCAGAGGTATAACAGGAAGAAGAGAGAGAAGCTTTATTGCAGAGGTATAACAGGAAGAAGAGAGAAGCTTTATTGCAGAGGTATAACGGGAAGAAGAGAGAGAAGCTTTATTGCAGAGGTATAACAGGAAGAGAGAAGCTTTATTGCAGAGGTATAACAGGAAGAAGAGAGAAGCTTTATTGCAGAGGTATAACAGGAAGAAGAGAGAGAAGCTTTATTGCAGAGGTATAACAGGGAGAAGAGAGAGAAGCTTTATTGCACAGGTATAACAGGAAGAAGAGAAACGCTTTATTGCAGAGGTATAACAGGGAGAAGAGAGAGAAGCTTTATTGCAGAGGTATAACAGGAAGAGAGAGAAGCTTTATTGCGGAGGTATAACAGGAAGAAGAGAGAGAAGCTTTATTGCAGAGGTATAACAGGAAGAGAGAGAAGCTTTATTGCAGAGGTATAACGGGAAGAAGAGAGAGAAGCTTTATTGCAGAGGTATAACAGGAAGAAGAGAGAGAAGCTTTATTGCAGAGGTATAACAGGAAGAAGAGAGAAGCTTTATTGCAGAGGTATAACAGGAAGAAGAGAGAGAAGCTTTATTGCAGAGGTATAACAGGAAGAAGAGAGAGAAGCTTTATTGCAGAGGTATAACAGGAAGGAGAGAACCAAGCTTTATTGCAGAGGTATAACAGGAAGAGAGAGAAGCTTTATTGCAGAGGTATAACAGGAAGAAGAGAGAAGCTTTATTGCAGAGGTATAACAGGAAGAAGAGAGAGAAGCTTTATTGCAGAGGTATAACAGGAAGAAGAGAGAGAAGCTTTATTGCAGAGGTATAACAGGAAGAGAGAGAAGCTTTATTGCAGAGGTATAACAGGAAGAAGAGAGAAGCTTTATTGCAGAGGTATAACAGGAAGAAGAGAGAGAAGCTTTATTGCAGAGGTATAACAGGAAGAAGAGAGAGAAGCTTTATTGCAGAGGTATAACAGGAAGAAGAGAGAGAAGCTTTATTGCAGAGGTATAACAGGAAGAAGAGAGAGAAGCTTTATTGCAGAGGTATAACAGGAAGAAGAGAGAGAAGCTTTATTGCAGAGGTATAACAGGAAGAAGAGAGAGAAGCTTTATTGCAGAGGTATAACAGGAAGAAGAGAGAGAAGCTTTATTGCAGAGGTATAACAGGAAGGAGAGAGAGAAGCTTTATTGCAGAGGTATAACAGGAAGAAGAGAGAGAGCTTTATTGCAGAGGTATAACAGGGAAGAAGAGAGAGAAGCTTTATTGCAGAGGTATAACAGGAAGAAGAGAGAGAAGCTTTATTGCAGAGGTATAACAGGAAGAAGAGAGAGAAGCTTTATTGCAGAGGTATAACAGGAAGAAGAGAGAGAAGCTTTATTGCAGAGGTATAACAGGAAGAAGAGAGAGAAGCTTTATTGCGGAGGTATAACAGGAAGAAGAGAGAGAAGCTTTATTGCAGAGGTATAACAGGGAGAAGAGAGAGAAGCTTTATTGCAGAGGTATAACAGGAAGAAGAGAGAAGCTTTATTGCAGCGGTATAACAGGAAGAAGAGAGAGAAGCTTTATTGCAGAGGTATAACAGGAAGAAGAGAGAGAAGCTTTATTGCAGAGGTATAACAGGAAGAAGAGAGAGAAGCTTTATTGCAGAGGTATAACAGGAAGGAGAGAACCAAGCTTTATTGCAGAGGTATAACAGGAAGAGAGAGAAGCTTTATTGCAGAGGTATAACAGGAAGAAGAGAGAAGCTTTATTGCAGAGGTATAACAGGAAGAAGAGAGAGAAGCTTTATTGCAGAGGTATAACAGGAAGAAGAGAGAGAAGCTTTATTGCAGAGGTATAACAGGAAGAGAGAGAAGCTTTATTGCAGAGGTATAACAGGAAGAAGAGAGAAGCTTTATTGCAGAGGTATAACAGGAAGAAGAGAGAAGCTTTATTGCAGAGGTATAACAGGAAGAAGAGAGAGAAGCTTTATTGCAGAGGTATAACAGGAAGAAGAGAGAGAAGCTTTATTGCAGAGGTATAACAGGAAGAAGAGAGAGAAGCTTTATTGCAGAGGTATAACAGGAAGAGAGAGAGAAGCTTTATTGCAGAGGTATAACAGGAAGAAGAGAGAGAAGCTTTATTGCAGAGGTATAACAGGAAGAAGAGAGAGAAGCTTTATTGCAGAGGTATAACAGGGAGAAGAGAGAGAAGCTTTATTGCAGAGGTATAACAGGAAGAAGAGAGAGAAGCTTTATTGCAGAGGTATAACAGGAAGAGAGAGAGAAGCTTTATTGCAGAGGTATAACAGGAAGAAGAGAGAGAAGCTTTATTGCAGAGGTATAACGGGAAGAAGAGAGAGAAGCTTTATTGCAGAGGTATAACAGGAGAAGAGAGAGAAGCTTTATTGCAGAGGTATAACAGGAAGAAGAGAGAGAAGCTTTATTGCAGAGGTATAACAGGAAGAAGAGAGAGAAGCTTTATTGCAGAGGTATAACAGGAAGAGAGAGAAGCTTTATTGCAGAGGTATAACAGGAAGAAGAGAGAGAAGCTTTATTGCAGAGGTATAACAGGAAGGAGAGAGAAGCTTTATTGCAGAGGTATAACAGGAAGAAGAGAGAGAAGCTTTATTGCAGAGGTATAACAGGAAGAAGAGAGAAGCTTTATTGCAGAGGTATAACAGGAAGAAGAGAGAGAAGCTTTATTGCAGAGGTATAACAGGAAGAAGAGAGAGAAGCTTTATTGCAGAGGTATAACAGGAAGACGAGAGAGAAGCTTTATTGCAGAGGTATAACAGGAAGAAGAGAGAGAAGCTTTATTGCAGAGGTATAACAGGAAGAAGAGAGAGAAGCTTTATTGCGGAGGTATAACAGGAAGAAGAGAGAAGCTTTATTGCAGAGGTATAACAGGAAGAAGAGAGGAGCTTTATAGCAGAGGTATAACAGGAAGAAGAGAGAAGCTTTATTGCAGAGGTATAACAGGAAGAAGAGAGAGAAGCTTTATTGCAGAGGTATAACGGGAAGAAGAGAGAGAAGCTTTATTGCAGAGGTATAACAGGAAGACGAGAGAGAAGCTTTATTGCAGAGGTATAACAGGAAGAGAGAGAGAAGCTTTATTGCAGAGGTATAACAGGGAGAAGAGAGAGAAGCTTTATTGCAGAGGTATAACAGGAAGAAGAGAGAGAAGCTTTATTGCAGAGGTATAACAGGAAGAAGAGAGAGAAGCTTTATTGCAGAGGTATAACAGGAAGAAGAGAGAGAAGCTTTATTGCAGAGGTATAACAGGAAGAAGAGAGAGAAGCTTTATTGCAGAGGTATAACAGGAAGAAGAGAGAGAAGCTTTATTGCAGAGGTATAACAGGAAGAAGAGAGAGAAGCTTTAATGCAGAGGTATAACAGGGAGAAGAGAGAGAAGCTTTATTGCAGAGGTATAACAGGAAGAAGAGAAGCTTTATTGCAGAGGTATAACAGGAAGAAGAGAGAGAAGCTTTATTGCAGAGGTATAACAGGAAGAAGAGAGAGAAGCTTTATTGCAGAGGTATAACAGGAAGAAGAGAGAGAAGCTTTATTGCAGAGGTATAACAGGAGAAGAGAGAGAAGCTTTATTGCAGAGGTATAACAGGGAGAGAGAGAGAAGCTTTATTGCAGAGGTATAACAGGAAGAAGAGAGAGAAGCTTTATTGCAGAGGTATAACAGGAAGAAGAGAGAGAAGCTTTATTGCAGAGGTATAACAGGAAGAAGAGAGAGAAGCTTTATTGCGGAGGTATAACAGGAAGAAGAGAGAGAAGCTTTATTGCAGAGGTATAACAGGAAGAAGAGAGAGAAGCTTTATTGCACGAGGTATAACAGGAAGAGAGAGAAGCTTTATTGCAGAGGTATAACAGGAAGGAGAGAGAGAAGCTTTATTGCAGAGGTATAACAGGAAGAAGAGAGAGAAGCTTTATTGCAGAGGTATAACAGGAAGAAGAGAGAGAAGCTTTATTGCGGAGGTATAACAGGAAGAAGAGAGAGAAGCTTTATTGCAGAGGTATAACAGGAAGAAGAGAGAGAAGCTTTATTGCGGAGGTATAACAGGAAGAAGAGAGAGAAGCTTTATTGCGGAGGTATAACAGGAAGAAGAGAGAGAAGCTTTATTGCAGAGGTATAACAGGAAGAAGAGAGAGAAGCTTTATTGCGGAGGTATAACAGGAAGAAGAGAGAGAAGCTTTATTGCAGAGGTATAACAGGAAGAAGAGAGAAGCTTTATTGCAGAGGTATAACAGGAAGAGAGAGAAGCTTTATTGCAGAGGTATAACAGGAAGAAGAGAGAAGCTTTATTGCAGAGGTATAACAGGAAGAAGAGAGAGAAGCTTTATTGCAGAGGTATAACAGGAAGAAGAGAGAGAAGCTTTATTGCAGAGGTATAACAGGAAGAAGAGAGAGAAGCTTTATTGCAGAGGTATAACAGGAAGAAGAGAGAGAAGCTTTATTGCGGAGGTATAACAGGAAGAAGAGAGAGAAGCTTTATTGCAGAGGTATAACAGGAAGAAGAGAGAGAAGCTTTATTGCAGAGGTATAACAGGAAGAAGAGAGAAGCTTTATTGCAGAGGTATAACAGGGAAGAAGAGAGAGAAGCTTTATTGCAGAGGTATAACAGGAAGAAGAGAGAGAAGCTTTATTGCAGAGGTATAACAGGAAGAGAGAGAAGCTTTATTGCAGAGGTATAACAGGAAGAAGAGAGAGAAGCTTTATTGCAGAGGTATAACAGGAAGAAGAGAGAGAAGCTTTATTGCAGAGGTATAACAGGAAGAAGAGAGAAGCTTTATTGCAGAGGTATAACAGGAAGAAGAGAGAGAAGCTTTATTGCGGAGGTATAACAGGAAGAAGAGAGAGAAGCTTTATTGCAGAGGTATAACAGGAAGAGAGAGAAGCTTTATTGCAGAGGTATAACAGGAAGAAGAGAGAGAAGCTTTATTGCGGAGGTATAACGGGAAGAAGAGAGAGAAGCTTTATTGCGGAAGTATAACAGGAAGAAGAGAGAGAAGCTTTATTGCAGAGGTATAACAGGAAGAAGAGAGAGAAGCTTTATTGCAGAGGTATAACAGGAAGAAGAGAGAGAAGCTTTATTGCAGAGGTATAACAGGAAGAAGAGAGAGAAGCTTTATTGCAGAGGTATAACAGGGAGAAGAGAGAGAAGCTTTATTGCACAGGTATAACAGGAAGAAGAGAAACGCTTTATTGCAGAGGTATAACAGGAAGAAGAGAGAGAAGCTTTATTGCAGAGGTATAACAGGAAGAGAGAGAAGCTTTATTGCGGAGGTATAACAGGAAGAAGAGAGAGAAGCTTTATTGCAGAGGTATAACAGGAAGAGAGAGAGAAGCTTTATTGCAGAGGTATAACAGGAAGAAGAGAGAGAAGCTTTATTGCAGAGGTATAACAGGGAGAAGAGAGAGAAGCTTTATTGCAGAGGTATAACAGGAAGAGAGAGAAGCTTTATTGCAGAGGTATAACAGGAAGAAGAGAGAAGCTTTATTGCAGAGGTATAACAGGAAGAAGAGAGAAGCTTTATTGCGGAGGTATAACAGGAAGAAGAGAGAGAAGCTTTATTGCAGAGGTATAACAGGGAGAAGAGAGAGAAGCTTTATTGCAGAGGTATAACAGGAAGAGAGAGAAGCTTTATTGCAGAGGTATAACAGGAAGAAGAGAGAAGCTTTATAGCAGAGGTATAACAGGAAGAAGAGAGAAGCTTTATTGCAGAGGTATAACAGGGAGAAGAGAGAGAAGCTTTATTGCAGAGGTATAACAGGAAGGAGAGAGAGAAGCTTTATTGCAGAGGTATAACAGGAAGAAGAGAGAGAAGCTTTATTGCAGAGGTATAACAGGGAGAAGAGAGAGAAGCTTTATTGCAGAGGTATAACAGGAAGAGAGAAGCTTTATTGCAGAGGTATAACAGGGAGAAGAGAGAGAAGCTTTATTGCAGAGGTATAACAGGAAGAGAGAAGCTTTATTGCAGCAGGTATAACAGGAAGAAGAGAGAGAAGCTTTATTGCAGAGGTATAACAGGAAGAGAGAGAAGCTTTATTGCAGAGGTATAACAGGGAGAAGAGAGAGAAGCTTTATTGCAGAGGTATAACAGGAAGAAGAGAGAGAAGCTTTATTGCAGAGGTATAACAGGAAGAGAGAAGCTTTATTGCAGAGGTATAACAGGAAGAGAGAGAAGCTTTATTGCAGAGGTATAACAGGAAGGAGAGAGAGAAGCTTTATTGCAGAGGTATAACAGGAAGGAGAGAGAGAAGCTTTATTGCAGAGGTATAACAGGAAGAAGAGAGAGAAGCTTTATTGCAGAGGTATAACGGGAAGAAGAGAGAGAAGCTTTATTGCAGAGGTATAACAGGGAGAGAGAGAGAAGCTTTATTGCGGAGGTATAACAGGAAGAAGAGAGAGAAGCTTTATTGCAGAGGTATAACAGGAAGAAGAGAGAGAAGCTTTATTACAGAGGTATAACAGGGAGAAGAGAGAGAAGCTTTATTGCAGAGGTATAACAGGAAGAAGAGAGAGAAGCTTTATTGCAGAGGTATAACAGGAAGAAGAGAGAAGCTTTATTGCAGAGGTATAACAGGAAGAAGAGAGAGAAGCTTTATTGCAGAGGTATAACAGGGAGAAGAGAGAGAAGCTTTATTGCAGAGGTATAACAGGAAGAAGAGAGAAGCTTTATTGCAGAGGTATAACAGGAAGAAGAGAGAGAAGCTTTATTGCAGAGGTATAACAGGAAGAGAGAAGCTTTATTGCAGAGGTATAACAGGAAGAAGAGAGAAGCTTTATTGCAGAGGTATAACAGGAAGAAGAGAGAGAAGCTTTATTGCAGAGGTATAACAGGGAGAAGAGAGAGAAGCTTTATTGCACAGGTATAACAGGAAGAAGAGAAACGCTTTATTGCAGAGGTATAACAGGGAGAAGAGAGAGAAGCTTTATTGCAGAGGTATAACAGGAAGAGAGAGAAGCTTTATTGCGGAGGTATAACAGGAAGAAGAGAGAGAAGCTTTATTGCAGAGGTATAACAGGAAGAGAGAGAAGCTTTATTGCAGAGGTATAACAGGAAGAGAGAAGCTTTATTGCAGAGGTATAACGGGAAGAAGAGAGAGAAGCTTTATTGCAGAGGTATAACAGGAAGAAGAGAGAGAAGCTTTATTGCAGAGGTATAACAGGAAGAAGAGAGAAGCTTTATTGCAGAGGTATAACAGGAAGAAGAGAGAGAAGCTTTATTGCAGAGGTATAACAGGAAGAAGAGAGAGAAGCTTTATTGCAGAGGTATAACAGGAAGAAGAGAGAAGCTTTATTGCAGAGGTATAACAGGAAGAAGAGAGAGAAGCTTTATTGCAGAGGTATAACAGGAAGAAGAGAGAGAAGCTTTATTGCAGAGGTATAACAGGAAGGAGAGAGAGAAGCTTTATTGCAGAGGTATAACGGGAAGAAGAGAGAGAAGCTTTATTGCAGAGGTATAACAGGAAGAAGAGAGAGAAGCTTTATTGCGGAGGTATAACAGGAAGAAGAGAGAGAAGCTTTATTGCAGAGGTATAACAGGAAGAAGAGAGAGAAGCTTTATTGCAGAGGTATAACAGGAAGAAGAGAGAAGCTTTATAGCAGAGGTATAACAGGAAGAAGAGAGAGAAGCTTTATTGCAGAGGTATAACAGGAAGAGAGAAGCTTTATTGCAGAGGTATAACAGGAAGAAGAGAGAGAAGCTTTATTGCAGAGGTATAACAGGAAGAAGAGAGAGAAGCTTTATTGCGGAGGTATAACAGGAAGAAGAGAGAGAAGCTTTATTGCAGAGGTATAACAGGAAGAAGAGAGAAGCTTTATTGCGGAGGTATAACAGGGAGAAGAGAGAGAAGCTTTATTGCAGAGGTATAACAGGAAGAAGAGAGAGAAGCTTTATTGCAGAGGTATAACAGTTAGAAGAGAGAGAAGCTTTATTGCAGAGGTATAACAGGAAGAAGAGAGAGAAGCTTTATTGCAGAGGTATAACAGGAAGGAGAGAGAGAAGCTTTATTGCAGAGGTATAACAGGAAGAAGAGAGAGAAGCTTTATTGCGGAGGTATAACAGGAAGAAGAGAGAGAAGCTTTATTGCAGAGGTATAACAGGAAGAAGAGAGAGAAGCTTTATTGCGGAGGTATAACAGGAAGAAGAGAGAGAAGCTTTATTGCAGAGGTATAACAGGAAGAAGAGAGAGAAGCTTTATTGCAGAGGTATAACAGGAAGAAGAGAGAAGCTTTATTGCAGAGGTATAACAGGGAGAAGAGAGAGAAGCTTTATTGCAGAGGTATAACAGGGAGAAGAGAGAGAAGCTTTATTGCAGAGGTATAACAGGAAGAGAGAGAAGCTTTATTGCAGAGGTATAACAGGGAGAAGAGAGAGAAGCTTTATTGCAGAGGTATAACAGGAAGAGAGAGAAGCTTTATTGCAGAGGTATAACAGGGAGAAGAGAGAGAAGCTTTATTGCAGAGGTATAACAGGGAGAAGAGAGAGAAGCTTTATTGCAGAGGTATAACAGGGAGAAGAGAGAGAAGCTTTATTGCAGAGGTATAACAGGAAGGAGAGAGAGAAGCTTTATTGCAGAGGTATAACAGGAAGAAGAGAGAGAAGCTTTATTGCAGAGGTATAACAGGAAGAAGAGAGAAGCTTTATTGCACAGGTATAACAGGAAGAGAGAAGCTTTATTGCGGAGGTATAACAGGAAGAAGAGAGAAGCTTTATTGCAGAGGTATAACGGGAAGAAGAGAGAGAAGCTTTATTGCAGAGGTGTAACAGGAAGAAGAGAGAGAAGCTTTATTGCACAGGTGTAACAGGAAGAAGAGAGAGAAGCTTTATTGCAGAGGTATAACAGGAAGAAGAGAGAGAAGCTTTATTGCGGAGGTATAACAGGAAGAAGAGAGAGAAGCTTTATTGCGGAGGTATAACAGGAAGAAGAGAGAGAAGCTTTATTGCGGAGGTATAACAGGAAGAAGAGAGAGAAGCTTTATTGCAGAGGTATAACAGGGAGAGAGAGAAGCTTTATTGCAGAGGTATAACAGGAAGAAGAGAGAGAAGCTTTATTGCAGAGGTATAACAGGAAGAAGAGAGAGAAGCTTTATTGCAGAGGTATAACAGGAAGAAGAGAGAAGCTTTATTGCAGAGGTATAACAGGAAGAAGAGAGAGAAGCTTTATTGCGGAGGTATAACAGGAAGGAGAGAGAGAAGCTTTATTGCAGAGGTATAACAGGAAGAAGAGAGAAGCTTTATTGCAGAGGTATAACAGGAAGAAGAGAGAAGCTTTATTGCGGAGGTATAACAGGAAGAAGAGAGAGAAGCTTTATTGCAGAGGTATAACAGGAAGAAGAGAGAGCAGCTTTATTGCAGAGGTATAACAGGAAGAAGAGAGAGAAGCTTTATTGCAGAGGTATAACAGGAAGAGAGAAGCTTTATTGCGGAGGTATAACAGGAAGAGAGAGAAGCTTTATTGCAGAGGTATAACAGGAAGAAGAGAGAGAAGCTTTATTGCAGAGGTATAACAGGAAGAGAGAAGCTTTATTGCGGAGGTATAACAGGAAGAGAGAGAAGCTTTATTGCAGAGGTATAACAGGAAGAAGAGAGAGAAGCTTTATTGCAGAGGTGTAACAGGAAGAAGAGAGAAGCTTTATTGCAGAGGTATAACAGGAAGAGAGAGAAGCTTTATTGCAGAGGTATAACGGGAAGAAGAGAGAGAAGCTTTATTGCAGAGGTATAACAGGGAGAAGAGAGAGAAGCTTTATTGCAGAGGTATAACAGGAAGAAGAGAGAAGCTTTATTGCAGAGGTATAACAGGAAGAAGAGAGAGAAGCTTTATTGCGGAGGTATAACAGGAAGAAGAGAGAGAAGCTTTATTGCAGAGGTATAACAGGAAGAAGAGAGAAGCTTTATTGCAGAGGTATAACAGGAAGAAGAGAGAGAAGCTTTATTGCAGAGGTATAACAGGGAGAAGAGAGAGAAGCTTTATTGCGGAGGTATAACAGGGAGAAGAGAGAGAAGCTTTATTGCAGAGGTATAACAGGAAGAAGAGAGAGAAGCTTTATTGCAGAGGTATAACAGGGAGAAGAGAGAGAAGCTTTATTGCAGAGGTATAACAGGAAGAAGAGAGAGAAGCTTTATTGCAGAGGTATAACAGGAAGAAGAGAGAGAAGCTTTATTCCAGAGGTATAACAGGAAGAAGAGAGAGAAGCTTTATTGCAGAGGTATAACAGGAAGAAGAGAGAAGCTTTATTGCAGAGGTATAACAGGAAGGAGAGAGAGAAGCTTTATTGCAGAGGTGTAACAGGAAGAAGAGAGAGAAGCTTTATTGCAGAGGTATAACAGGAAGAAGAGAGAGAAGCTTTATTGCAGAGGTATAACAGGGAGAAGAGAGAGAAGCTTTATTGCAGAGGTATAACAGGGAGAAGAGAGAGAAGCTTTATTGCAGAGGTATAACAGGAAGAAGAGAGAAGCTTTATTGCAGAGGTATAACAGGAAGAAGAGAGAGAAGCTTTATTGCAGAGGTATAACAGGAAGAAGAGAGAGAAGCTTTATTGCACAGGTATAACAGGGAGAAGAGAGAGAAGCTTTATTGCAGAGGTATAACAGGAAGAAGAGAGAGAAGCTTTATTGCAGAGGTATAACAGGAAGAAGAGAGAGAAGCTTTATTGCAGAGGTATAACAGGAAGAAGAGAGAGAAGCTTTATTGCAGAGGTATAACAGGGAGAAGAGAGAGAAGCTTTATTGCAGAGGTATAACAGGAAGAAGAGAGAGAAGCTTTATTGCGGAGGTATAACAGGAAGAAGAGAGAGAAGCTTTATTGCAGAGGTATAACAGGAAGAAGAGAGAGAAGCTTTATTGCAGAGGTATAACAGGGAGAAGAGAGAGAAGCTTTATTGCGGAGGTATAACAGGAAGAGAGAGAAGCTTTATTGCAGAGGTATAACAGGGAGAAGAGAGAGAAGCTTTATTGCAGAGGTATAACAGGAAGAAGAGAGAGAAGCTTTATTGCAGAGGTATAACAGGAAGAAGAGAGAGAAGCTTTATTGCAGAGGTATAACAGGGAGAAGAGAGAGAAGCTTTATTGCAGAGGTATAACAGGAAGAAGAGAGAGAAGCTTTATTGCAGAGGTATAACAGGAAGAAGAGAGAGAAGCTTTATTGCAGAGGTATAACAGGGAGAAGAGAGAGAAGCTTTATTGCAGAGGTATAACAGGAAGAAGAGAGAGAAGCTTTATTGCAGAGGTATAACAGGAAGAAGAGAGAGAAGCTTTATTGCAGAGGTATAACAGGGAGAAGAGAGAGAAGCTTTATTGCAGAGGTATAACAGGAAGAAGAGAGAGAAGCTTTATTGCAGAGGTATAACAGGAAGAAGAGAGAGAAGCTTTATTGCAGAGGTATAACAGGGAGAAGAGAGAGAAGCTTTATTGCAGAGGTATAACAGGAAGAAGAGAGAGAAGCTTTATTGCGGAGGTATAACAGGAAGAAGAGAGAGAAGCTTTATTGCAGAGGTATAACAGGGAGAAGAGAGAGAAGCTTTATTGCAGAGGTATAACAGGAAGAAGAGAGAGAAGCTTTATTGCAGAGGTATAACAGGAAGAAGAGAGAGAAGCTTTATTGCAGAGGTATAACAGGGAGAAGAGAGAGAAGCTTTATTGCAGAGGTATAACAGGAAGAAGAGAGAGAAGCTTTATTGCGGAGGTATAACAGGAAGAAGAGAGAGAAGCTTTATTGCAGAGGTATAACAGGAAGAAGAGAGAAGCTTTATTGCAGAGGTATAACAGGAAGAAGAGAGAGAAGCTTTATTGCGGAGGTATAACAGGAAGAAGAGAGAGAAGCTTTATTGCAGCGGTATAACAGGAAGAAGAGAGAGAAGCTTTATTGCAGAGGTATAACAGGGAGAGAGAGAGAAGCTTTATTGCAGAGGTATAACAGGAAGAAGAGAGAGAAGCTTTATTGCAGAGGTATAACAGGAAGAAGAGAGAGAAGCTTTATAGCGGAGGTATAACAGGAAGAAGAGAGAGAAGCTTTATTGCAGAGGTATAACAGGGAGAAGAGAGAGAAGCTTTATTGCAGAGGTATAACAGGAAGAAGAGAGAGAAGCTTTATTGCAGAGGTATAACAGGAAGAGAGAGAGAAGCTTTATTGCAGAGGTATAACAGGGAGAAGAGAGAGAAGCTTTATTGCAGAGGTATAACGGGAAGAAGAGAGAGAAGCTTTATTGCAGAGGTATAACAGGGAGAAGAGAGAGAAGCTTTATTGCAGAGGTATAACAGGAAGAGAGAAGCTTTATTGCAGAGGTATAACAGGAAGAAGAGAGAGAAGCTTTATTGCAGAGGTATAACGGGAAGAAGAGAGAGAAGCTTTATTGCAGAGGTATAACAGGAAGAAGAGAGAAGCTTTATTGCAGAGGTATAACAGGAAGAAGAGAGAGACGCTTTATTGCAGAGGTATAACAGGAAGAAGAGAGAGAAGCTTTATTGCAGAGGTATAACAGGAAGAAGAGAGAGAAGCTTTATTGCAGAGGTATAACGGGAAGAAGAGAGAAGCTTTATTGCAGAGGTATAACAGGAAGAGAGAGAAGCTTTATTGCAGAGGTATAACAGGGAGAAGAGAGAGAAGCTTTATTGCAGAGGTATAACAGGAAGAGAGAGAAGCTTTATTGCAGAGGTATAACAGGAAGAAGAGAGAGAAGCTTTATTGCAGAGGTATAACAGGGAGAAGAGAGAGAAGCTTTATAGCAGAGGTATAACAGGAAGAAGAGAGAGAAGCTTTATTGCAGAGGTATAACAGGGAGAAGAGAGAGAAGCTTTATTGCAGAGGTATAACAGGAAGAAGAGAGAGAAGCTTTATTGCAGAGGTATAACAGGAAGAAGAGAGAGAAGCTTTATTGCGGAGGTATAACAGGAAGAAGAGAGAAGCTTTATTGCAGAGGTATAACAGGAAGAAGAGGGAGAAGCTTTATTGCGGAGGTATAACAGGAAGAAGAGGGAGAAGCTTTATTGCAGAGGTATAACAGGAAGAAGAGGGAGAAGCTTTATTGCAGAGGTATAACAGGAAGAAGAGGGAGAAGCTTTATTGCAGAGGTATAACAGGAAGAGAGAGAAGCTTTATTGCAGAGGTATAACAGGAAGAAGAGAGGGAAGCTTTATTGCAGAGGTATAACAGGAAGAAGAGAGAGAAGCTTTATTGCAGAGGTATAACAGGAAGAAGAGAGAGAAGCTTTATTGCAGAGGTATAACAGGAAGAAGAGAGAAGCTTTATTGCAGAGGTATAACAGGAAGAAGAGGGAGAAGCTTTATTGCGGAGGTATAACAGGAAGAAGAGGGAGAAGCTTTATTGCAGAGGTATAACAGGAAGAAGAGGGAGAAGCTTTATTGCAGAGGTATAACAGGAAGAAGAGAGAGAAGCTTTATTGCAGAGGTATAACAGGAAGAAGAGAGAAGCTTTATTGCAGAGGTATAACAGGAAGAGAGAGAAGCTTTATTGCAGAGGTATAACAGGGAGAAGAGAGAGAAGCTTTATTGCAGAGGTATAACAGGAAGAAGAGAGAGAAGCTTTATTGCAGAGGTATAACAGGAAGAAGAGAGAGAAGCTTTATTGCAGAGGTATAACAGGAAGAAGAGAGAGAAGCTTTATTGCAGAGGTATAACAGGAAGAAGAGGGAGAAGCTTTATTGCAGAGGTATAACAGGAAGAAGAGAGAGAAGCTTTATTGCAGAGGTATAACAGGAAGAAGAGGGAGAAGCTTTATTGCAGAGGTATAACAGGAAGAAGAGAGAGAAGCTTTATTGCAGAGGTATAACAGGAAGAAGAGAGAGAAGCTTTATTGCGGAGGTATAACAGGAAGAGAGAGAAGCTTTATTGCAGAGGTATAACAGGAAGAAGAGAGGGAAGCTTTATTGCAGAGGTATAACAGGAAGAAGAGAGAGAAGCTTTATTGCAGAGGTATAACAGGAAGAAGAGAGAGAAGCTTTATTGCAGAGGTATAACAGGAAGAAGAGAGAGAAGCTTTATTGCAGAGGTATAACAGGAAGAAGAGGGAGAAGCTTTATTGCAGAGGTATAACAGGAAGAAGAGAGAGAAGCTTTATTGCAGAGGTATAACAGGAAGAAGAGAGAGAAGCTTTATTGCAGAGGTATAACAGGAAGAAGAGAGAGAAGCTTTATTGCAGAGGTATAACAGGAAGAAGAGAGAGAAGCTTTATTGCAGAGGTATAACAGGAAGAAGAGAGAAGCTTTATAGCAGAGGTATAACAGGAAGAAGAGAGAGAAGCTTTATTGCGGAGGTATAACAGGAAGAGAGAGAAGCTTTATTGCAGAGGTATAACAGGAAGAAGAGAGGGAAGCTTTATTGCAGAGGTATAACAGGAAGAAGAGAGAGAAGCTTTATTGCAGAGGTGTAACAGGAAGGAGAGAGAGAAGCTTTATTGCAGAGGTATAACAGGAAGAAGAGGGAGAAGCTTTATTGCGGAGGTATAACAGGAAGAAGAGAGAAGCTTTATAGCAGAGGTATAACAGGAAGAAGAGAGAGAAGCTTTATTGCGGAGGTATAACAGGAAGAGAGAGAAGCTTTATTGCAGAGGTATAACAGGAAGAAGAGAGGGAAGCTTTATTGCAGAGGTATAACAGGAAGAAGAGAGAGAAGCTTTATTGCAGAGGTGTAACAGGAAGGAGAGAGAGAAGCTTTATTGCAGAGGTATAACAGGAAGAAGAGAGACGCTTTATTGCAGAGGTATAACAGGGAGAAGAGAGAGAAGCTTTATTGCAGAGGTATAACAGGAAGAAGAGAGAGAAGCTTTATTGCAGAGGTATAACAGGAAGAAGAGAGAAGCTTTATTGCAGAGGTATAACAGGAAGAAGAGAGAGAAGCTTTATTGCAGAGGTATAGCAGGAAGAAGAGAGAGACGCTTTATTGCAGAGGTATAACAGGGAGAAGAGAGAGAAGCTTTATTGCAGAGGTATAACAGGAAGAAGAGAGAGAAGCTTTATTGCAGAGGTATAACAGGAAGAAGAGAGAGAAGCTTTATTGCAGAGGTATAACAGGAAGAAGAGAGAAGCTTTATAGCGGAGGTATAACAGGAAGAAGAGAGAGAAGCTTTATTGCAGAGGTATAACAGGAAGAAGAGAGAGAAGCTTTATTGCGGAGGTATAACAGGAAGAAGAGAGAGAAGCTTTATTGCAGAGGTATAACAGGAAGAAGAGAGAAGCTTTATTGCAGCGGTATAACAGGAAGAAGAGAGAGAAGCTTTATTGCAGAGGTATAACAGGAAGGATAGAGAGAAGCTTTATTGCAGAGGTATAACAGGAAGAAGAGAGAGAAGCTTTATTGCAGAGGTATAACAGGAAGAAGAGAGAAGCTTTATTGCAGAGGTATAACGGGAAGAAGAGAGAAGCTTTATTGCAGAGGTATAACAGGAAGAAGAGAGAAGCTTTATTGCAGAGGTATAACAGGAAGAAGAGAGAAGCTTTATTGCAGAGGTATAACAGGAAGAAGAGAGAAGCTTTATTGCAGAGGTATAACAGGTTCTGAGAGAGAAGCTTTATAGCAGAGGTATAACAGGTTCTGAGAGAGTTTTGCGTCTGCGTGATGAATTAACCCGATTGGAGGGTGAGATTGCTAAAATAACGGTGGTTCCAGTCAAACAGAAACGTTCCCTTTCGAAAACAATTCAAATGCTAACCCAGTGCAGAGCGCAGTGCTGAGCGGGGCGCAGAGCGAGGTGCAGAGCGGGGCGCAGAGCGAGGTGCAGAGCGGGGCGCAAAGAGCAGAGCATAGTGCAGAGCGGGGCGCAAAGTGCAGAGCGAGGTGCAGAGCATAGTGCAGAGCGGGGCGCAGATTCATGTTGTGGAACAAGAAGCCTGAACCCCAGTAATAGTCACATTAAAAGCTCTCAGGAAAGATAACTGTGAAGACGCCTAAAAGAAGTGGGAGAGAAACTAGATCCCAGAACAAGTCTGCAAAGTCTAAAGATAAAATAGAGATTTATCTATGAGACAACGGGATTTCCTCTCCCCCTAGATCCACTGTCCCTGGTGCTGAGTAAACCCTTTGACGACCCTCCCCCACCCATGAGCAGACTGCTCTCTGCAATCTTGACTGCAGCCAGGTGCTGAATAGCAGCAGCCTGGAAGCAGGTCAAAGCCCCGGCAAGAAACAGTCATAAGGCGGGTGGACGAGGTAATGTCTATGGAAAAATTAACAGCTATGCTGCACAAAAAAATGACACAGTTCTGGAACACATGGGACCCATGGATAGGCCCCCAGGGCTCCAGATAAAGACATAAAGCGCAAACCCTAGTGAAGGGAATAACCCAGATCCCAAAGGTGGGAGACGTAGACGAGCCAAGGGGGACCTTCTCTCCCCCCCCCTTTCCCTCTCTCCCCCCCCCTTTCCCTCTCTCCCCCCCCCTTTCCCTCTCTCCCCCCCCCCCACCCTTTCCCTCTCTCTCCCCCCCCCCCACCCTTTCCCTCTCTCTCCCCCCCCCCCACCCTTTCCCTCTCTCTCCCCCCCCCCCACCCTTTCCCTCCCCCCCCCCCACCCTTTCCCCCCCCCCCCCCCACCCTTTCCCCCTTTCCCCCCCCCACCCTTTCCCCCCCCCCCCACCCTTTCCCCCCCCCCCCCACCCTTTCCCCCCCCCCCCACCCTTTCCCCCCCCCACCCTTTTCCCCCCCCCCCACCCCCACCCTTTCCCCCCCCCCCCCCACCCCCACCCCCACCCCACCCTTTCCCCCCCCCCACCCTTTCCCCCCCCCCACCCTTTCTCCCCCCCCCACCCTTTCTCCCCCCCACCCCCTTCCCCCCCCCACCCTTTCACCCCCCCCCCCCCCACCCTTTCCCCCCCCCCCACCCCCTTCCCCCCCCCCCACCCTTTCCCCCCCCCCCCCCCCCCACCCCCTTCCCCCCCCCCCCCCACCCTTTCCCCCCCCCCACCCTTTCTCCCCCCCCCACCCTTTCTCCCCCCCACCCCCTTCCCCCCCCCCCACCCTTTCACCCCCCCCCCCCCACCCTTTCCCCCCCCCCCCCCCACCCCCTTCCCCCCCCCCCACCCTTTCCCGCTCTCCCCCCTACCCCTCCCTTAACCCCTACTATTAAAAAACAATATTGGCTAGCATGCACTCAATAAAGTTGTACTTAAACAATTTTATGTTATTGAAAAGTATGTACTCATTCATGTAAATGTCAATGCCAATAAAAAAGATTGATACAAAAAAACCCAGAGAACTTATCCCCGGAATACTCGGATCCTGACAGTTTCAATCAATCAACTGCTAAAGAAAAGAAAGCAAAGGAGCGGAGGCTAAAGGTTTCCACAGGAGAAGGTAACAGCCCTGTAATAGGGTCCAAAGACTTCAGGGAAGGGGACTCACCTCGGGGTGTATCAGACTGTGAGCAAGGGTCTGTTCCAGAGCTTCCAGCACCCCAGGGGTTAATAGCAGAAGCGGCAGAAGATCTGATTAAAAGACCATTGCATGCAAAGAAAGCAGCAGACACCTGTGAGGTTGGGTTATCTCAGACTCCCACGCTGGGAGAAGTTAAAGAAATTACAAAGAAATCTGGAGAGCAGCAAAGTGAGAACCTAGAAACTCTGAGAGGAGATCAGCAGGAAATGGAGTTTGTACCTGAGAGCAGTGAGCCAGAGAACCCGCGCTCACCTGGACAAACAGAACCACACCCTGCTTATTAGCTGGTCCTGGGATTCAGAACCCACGCTCACCTGGACTTACAGAACCACACCCTGCTTATTAGCTGGTCCTGGGATTCAGAACCCGCGCTCACCTGGACTTACAGAACCACACCCCTGCTTATTAGCTGGTCCTGGGATTCAGAACCCACGCTCACCTGGACTTACAGAACCACCCCCCTGCTTATTAGCTGGTCCTGGGATTCAGAACCCATATTCATCTGGACTTACAGAACCACCCCCCTGCTTATTAGCTGGTCCTGGGATTCAGAACCCACGCTCACCTGGACTTACAGAACCACACCCCTGCTCATTAGCTGGTCCTGGGATTCAGAACCCACGCTCACCTGGACTTACAGAACCACCCCCCTGCTCATTAGCTGGTCCTGGGATTCAGAACCCACGCTCACCTGGACTTACAGAACCACCCCCCTGCTCATTAGCTGGTCCTGGGATTCAGAACCCACGCTCACCTGGACTTACAGAACCACCCCCCTGCTCATTAGCAGGTCCTGGGATTCAGAACCCACGCTCACCTGGACTTACAGAACCACCCCCCTGCTCATTAGCTTGTCCTGGGATTCAGAACCCACGCTCACCTGGACTTACAGAACCACACCCATGCTTATTAGCTGGTCCTGGGATTCAGAACCCTGAGAGAGGAGAACAGCAGGTGAGGAACCTCATACTGGGTGCTACCGGGGAGATATACAGACTGGGTGCTACCGGGGAGATATACAGACTGGGTGCTACCGGGGAGATATACAGACTGGGTGCTACCGGGGAGATATACAGACTGTGTGCTACCGGGGAGATATACATACTGTGTGCTACCGGGGAGATATACAGACTGGATGCTACCGGGGAGATATACAGACTGGGTGCTACCGGGGAGATATACAGACTGGATGCTACCGGGGAGATATACAGACTGGGTGCTACCGGGAAGATATACATACTGTGTGCTACCGGGGAGATATACAGACTGGGTGCTACCGGGAAGATATACATACTGTGTGCTACCGGGGAGATATACAGACTGTGTGCTACCGGGGAGATATACAGACTGGGTGCTACCGGGGAGATATACAGACTGGGTGCTACCGGGGAGATATATAGACTGTGTGCTACCGGGGAGATATACAGACTGTGTGCTACCGGGGAGATATACAGACTGGGTGCTACCGGGGAGATATACAGACTGGGTGCTACCGGGGAGATATACAGACTGGGTGCTACCGGGGAGATATACAGACTGGGTGCTACCAGGGAGATATACAGACTGTGTGTTACCGGGGAGATATACAGACTGTGTGCTACCGGGGAGATATACAGACTGTGTGTTACCGGGGAGATATACAGACTGGGTGCTACCGGGGAGATATACAGACTGTGTGTTACCGGGGAGATATACAGACTGGGTGCTACCGGGGAGATATACAGACTGTGTGTTACCGGGGAGATATACAGACTGTGTGCTACCGGGGAGATATACAGACTGTGTGCTACCGGGGAGATATACAGACTGTGTGCTACCGGGGAGATATACAGACTGTGTGCTACCGGGGAGATATACAGACTGTGTGCTACAGGGGGGGGTATACAGACTGGGTGCTACCGGGGAGATATACAGACTGGGTGCTACCAGGGAGATATACAGACTGGGTGCTACCGGGGAGATATACAGACTGTGTGCTACCGGGGAGATATACAGACTGTGTGCTACCGGGGAGATATACAGACTGTGTGCTACCGGGGAGCTATACAGACTGTGTGCTACCGGGGAGATATACAGACTGTGTGCTACCGGGGAGATATACAGACTGGGTGCTACCGGGGAGATATACAGACTGTGTGCTACCGGGGAGATATACAGACTGTGTGCTACCGGGGAGATATACAGACTGTGCTACCGGGGAGCTATACAGACTGGGTGCTACCGGGGAGATATACAGACTGGGTGCTACCGGGGAGATATACAGACTGGGTGCTACCGGGGAGATATACATACTGTGATACCGGGGAGATATACAGACTGTGTGCTACCGGGGAGATATACAGACAGGATATGTGTGTGCAGGCTCCATGCAGCTGGGAATAAGCTCTGACAGGCAGAAGCTGCAAAGGAGAGAGGGGGGTGAGTCAGAAATGTAGTTCTTGTTCCATGACACTCCCCGTCTGGTATCTGTAGATACCACTATATAACAGACTATGTGGAACATATGTGCAATGCATAACAAAGATAACATCACATTCTCAACGATGCAAGAGTCCATGTCCACATAGCGATGTGACACCGGCCGGTATCACTGGTATCAAGGTCCCTTGGCCAAGGTTCTTTGACAAAGGATGCAGGGTGGATGCACAGCTCCAGGTTTGCTGGTTGCACCACAATGTCTTTGTGTAAAAGTCTCTGGCACTGTTTCCTTTTAGCCTTGTGAGAGAACAGTCCGTTTGACTTTGTAGTATTCTCTACAGAGTGCATCACCTCGTGGATGTGCCAGTCATGGTAGTTTGTCATCCTATCACCTGGCGTTTGGCGGGAGGAGATGGCTTTTGGTTCCTTGCGGAAGCGGATTAGTGTCCCTGGAAGACTGGTTGTCGAATCTAGTCCAGTAAAGGGGGCGTCGTTCAGGGAGACTCCCTGAAGCTGAGCGCTGGGGTTGAACATTACCCGGATTTGATCGGGTTCCTGAGGGTGGTAGGCCCCAGGTGACTGGAGGTACCGACATTCTTCACCTTCCTCCATTAGAGGTGCTGACTTTGCGTGGCAGGTAAAGAATATCTTCTGGATGAAGACCACAAAGTTGTTTTTGGTCTCTGGTTCCCTTTGTGGGCCGCAGAGGTGCGAGGTGAACCTAGAGATGGCATGTTCTCCATTGTTTGGGAAGCGCCTCCTTAGTGAACGGAATGGTAGCGGAGTCACCCGACTGCTTAGTCCGTCTTTAGAGAGCTCCTTGGCTGTTAACTTCGGGAATCCTCTATCTTCCCTTGATGGTGTTTGCTTGTCATCGTTCCTTGTTGTCTGGAACGCTGTGCACCGTAGGTCATCTGTACATTTTTCTTGCACGAGAACATCTCCGCGTAGTTTGGTGAAACGCTTTTGTGTTTCTTTGTTCACTGCCATCGGGAGGTTGTTCTCTCCCTGGACATGACGAAGAACAGTCTCTTTTGTCCTTGTAAATCCTTTTGGGAAATGTCTCTGCAACTGTCTCCTCTTACGTGTTTGAACGAACGGTCCTTTTGACACTGTGGCTTCACCTGTGGGGCGCAATCTTTTGCGGCTATGCCAGGTGTGGCAGTTGATTGCTCTGTTGCTTGATACTCTGTGGAGGGGAACAACTGTATGTCTTAGTTGTGCCCTTGCTCGCGGGAGTATTGTCTGATTGTTTATCGTTTTTTGGACGATCCCTTTGTCGGTCACCTTTGGGAGGTTACTTTCTTCCTTCGGTGGAATCGACTCATCATTCTTAGCTATCTGGACTGCTGAGCCTCCTAAGCCATTGTCGCATCCCATCGGCGTGAGGATGTCTTTGTTGGTCTCAGGGGTATGACCTTGTCTTTTCTCTTCACTTGGCCCTTTGGTCGCTTGGAGATGGCCAAGACATGGTTCAGAGAGAGATGTGTGTCCACATTCTGTCACCTCCGTTCTGCGGGTATCGACGTAGTCTTGCCTGTGCTCTTTGTTGGTGCACGAGTTGCCCACTATCACCCACCCTAGGTCAAGTCTTTGGGCGTATGGCGCGTTGTGGGGTCCATTATGCTGTTTACGGACTTTATGTACCCTCATGATGTCCCTACCGAGCAGCAGCAAGATCTTGGCTCCTTGTTCCACCGGCCGGATGCGGTTGGCTATTCCTTTGAGGTGGGGGTAATGGAGTGCCACGTCTGGTGTGGGTATCTCGTCCCTGTTTGTGGCCATGTGGTTGCACTCGATGAGTGTGGGAAGGGGCATGTTCACTTTGCCGTCTATTGAGCATATGGTGTAGCCATTCACTCTTCTCCCTGTGGTCTCCATTCGCCCTGCGCACGTTCTGAGAGTGTAAGGAGAAGCACCGTCTTGTATGTTAAAAATGTCGAAGAACTCTGACCTGACCAGTGATCGGTTGCTTTGGTCGTCGAGGATTGCGTACATCCGAATAGCCTTCTCAGGTTGTCCCTGGGGGTGCACTGCGACAAGGCATATTTTGGAGCAGGATATTTTGTCACCTTCTTTTCCGCATACCTCAGTGCGCTGAGATGTGACGGATGTTGACTCTCCTTCTTCTTTCTCCCCGCCATGCTCCGCTATGGAGGATGGGTTCTTGAGTTGGTGGAGTGTCATCGCCTCTGGGTGTAACGATGTCACGTGCTTGTCACTTTCGCACACTGTACATTTGATCTCTTCTTTACAGTCCCTGGCTAGGTGAGTCGTGGAACCGCAGCACTTGAAGCAAACTCCGAATTCTCCAAGTAACCTCTTGCGTTCCTCTAGGGACTTCATCCTGAACCCAAAGCACTTGTTGAGTGGGTGTGGCTTCTTGTGTATGGGACATTCCCTGTTTGGGTCCCTTGGTTCCTTGTCTCCGGCGACCGACTGATCGGGAGGAGTTTGGGTCGTGGGAGGCACGTCCGTCCTGCGGGTTGAGATGGGTGTTTGGGGTTTACCATATCTCGTCGCTGGTGTCTCGTTCCTCAGGCTGCTTGCACTGTATGTGGTTTGAGCACCTAAGAAGAAGCTGGGGTCGTTCCTCGTCCTTGCTGCTTCGCGAATGAAGCTCAAGAAAACTGAGAATGGGTGGTAGACGACTTGCTTCTCCCTTTTGTATTTGGAGCCTTGTGAGATCCATTTTTCTTGGAGGTTGAAGGGTAGCTTCTCCAGGATGGGTCTCACTCCACGAGCTGAGTCTAGGACGTTGAGACCCATTAAGGAATGGTCTTTCCTTGCAAACTCCAGTTCTTGCAGCAGGTCTCCAAGATCTCGTAACTTCGAGTAGTCTTTATTCGTGATCTTGGGGAAGCTTTCGACTCTTTTGAAGAGTGAATCCTCGACTGCTTCGGGGCTGCCATAGGTCTCTTCTAGCCTTTCCCACACTAGGTCAAGACCTACTTGGGGTTGATGCGCGTTTGCTGCCCGCAGTCTTTTCGCGTACTCTCTGGAATTGTTGCCCAGGAACTTGACTAACAGGTTGAGCTCTTCCCTTGCTGAGAAGTCCAAGCTGTTGATTGCGTCTTTGAACGTGAACTTCCACGTCCGGTAGTTCTCAGGGTGGTCGTCGAAGCTGGTGAGTCCTGCTTGTACCAGGTCACGCCGGATCATGTACTTGACTATGTCTGTCAGGCCTGAGGCCTCGGCGTGTTTGTCCCGTTCTGAGATAGTTGCTGGGAGGGTTCGTGCGGTCGCCTCTTCCTTGGCGTGGACGCGTGATGGCTGCTAGCTAGTGTGAGGGGCTGTTTTCTCCCGCGTGGGTGTACCTGGATTGCGAGCCTGTTGTGGTGCATCCGTGTGTGCGCTGGCGTGTGGATCACTGTTGCGGCTGTGGCTATCCCAGGCAGCATGTACCATTGACGGAGCAGCGTCTTCTCCTCGTGGTCTTAGCGAGTCTTCGGTGTCTGTGAAGTCGCTCCCTCCGTGTTGAGATGGTGCGCTGGTGTTTACACTGAAGAGGCTCCTTACGTAGTCTTCAATGCGCTGGGCTGGATCCTCTGACGCTATCCGTCTGTACGGTTGCTCCCCGCCGTCCTGTTGCGCGGCTGCTTCTAGGACTTCGGCTTGGGCTATAGCGGCGGCGGCGGCTTCCTTCTCTTGATTAAGTGCCTCTAGTTCCGCATCAAATTCGGCTTTCCTATGCGCAGTGGCTGCGGCAGTGGCGTTAGCGGCGGCGTTAGCGGCAGCAGTGGTGGCATTAGCGGCGGCATTAGCGGCGGCGTTAACGGCAGCAGTGGCGTTAGCGGCGGCTGTCTGCTCCTCCTCTTCTATGCGCGCTCTTCCTGCTCTTACGGCTGCCTCTCTGCGACTATATGCGGCCCTGGCACGTGCGGCCTCTGCGGAGGCTCGCGCCTTGGTAGCGTTTGTGCTCGCGCTGGACGCGTTAGATTGCACTGATCTTGCTGACCTTGATGAGTGTCTGGATATGCTTGAGCGCTGTGATGCAGTTTCCAGCAAAAGGTCCTTTCTCTGGTCTTCGGCCTCAGTAATAGTGGTCTGCACGAAGCCGTCACGCTCCAGGTCAGTTGCCTCCTGCTGGTCGCGTTCGCTGAGGCTTTCCTCCGTGTTAATTCTTTTTAGGTAGGCGAGATATGTTTGTGACAGCATTTGGTAACGTTTGTGACTTGACCTCAATTGGGCTATAGCTTGCCTAATTTGTTTCTCCTGATCACTAGTACTTGCAACGTTACATATTTCCTCCCAGGCCTTCTCTAACCTTTCGCGGTGCGCTTCAATGTCAGTCTCATATTTTTCGCGGGCCTTTTGTGTCAGTGTGACGGTCCGTTTGGGCCTTGCGCCTGCCTGCGCCTGTTGCACTTGCGCAGCGGTCTCTGTGTCTGAGTGATCGCTTTCCTGCGTGATGTCTGGTGAGGCTCTGAGTTCTGCCATGCTGTAGGTGTGTGTAGGCCTTTTGCCAGTGTGTGTGGCGTGCGGTCTTTTACCTTGTCAGCGATGGGCGTCTGTCTCAGATGATGCCGAGCGGTGTCCTGCAGCGTGCAGCTTAGGGGTAGCTGTACTCACAGGTGTCCGTTGGCTCTGACCCGTGTCCTGGCGGGTGTCCGGCGGCGTGGCCCTTGATGGCGCTGGCCGTGGGAACGTGCGCAGGGGTAGGTGGGAAGGTGGCTCCTCACTGTAGGGCTGTGCAGGGGGTGGACTCAGGCAGAGAAAAAGGCAGTTAGGTATTGTGAGAGAAGCGCTGTTTGTTGCAAGGCTGCTGTGCAGTTTGAGCTGCTGCTTGTCTGTTAAGGCTGCAGGCTGCTTGCAGTTTGAGCTACTTGGTGCTTCCTTTGTCTGGTGTAGAGGCTGCTCTGTATAGCTGTGTATGCTGCTTGCATGTACTGCTGTAGAGGCTGCTCTATATTGTCATGGAGTCTGGAGTAGCAGCTCCTGTAAGTGTCCCCAAGGCACACGGTCCTCTTTTTACTTTTCTGAAGCCAGGGTCACGTTTGGTATGAATGGCTCCCGATAGCATTAACACAGTTCCCTTTTAAATCACTCCAAGCCCTGTAATATTTCCTCCACTTTATTGGGAAAAGGCAGCAGGATACAGATACTTGTGGATGGTGTGTAGTGGTGATTATTAGTTAGCAACCGGTAAAAAGAGATGGCCTCACCAAGGGGGATAAACAGAGAAGGGGTTCTATACTCACTGTCTCCAGGGTGGAAAAGGAAGTGAGGTGCAGTGTGGGTAAAGGGAATAGTCTAGGGGCAGACCATGTCTGAACAAACAGGAGGGGGGGCAGACTAGCCCATTCTGGTGAGGATCTCAGAGACTGCTGTAGCAGCTCACTGATTCCATGCTCGGAGGCAAGGAATGCAACATTGTTGCAAGCCACACAGGCACAGTATGTGTCTGCAGACTCCATGCAGCTGAGAATAAAATCTGACAGGCAGAAGCTGCAAAGGAGAGAGGGGGGTGAGTCAGAAATGTGGTTCTTGTTCCATAACAGCGTATGTAACAATTACAGGTAATATATATTATAGGCGTATGTAACAATTACAGGTAATATATATTATAGGCGTATGTCACAGTTACAGATAATATATATTATAGGCGTATGTAACAATTACAGGTAATATATATTATAGGCGTATGTAACAGTTACAGATAATATATATTATAGGCGTATGTAACAGTTACAGGTAATATATATTATAGGCGCATGTAACAGTTACAGGTAATATATATTATAGGCGTATGTAACAGTTACAGATAATATATATTATAGGCGTATGTAACAGTTACAGATAATATATATTATAGGCGTATGTAACAGTTACAGATAATATATATTATAGGCGTATGTAACAGTTACAGATAATATATATTATAGGCGTATGTAACAGTTACAGATAATATATATTATAGGCGTATGTAACAGTTACAGATAATATATATTATAGGCGTATGTAACAGTTACAGATAATATATATTATAGGCGTATGTAACAGTTACAGATAATATATATTATAGGCGTATGTAACAGTTACAGATAATATATATTATAGGCGTATGTAACAGTTACAGATAATATATATTATAGGCGTATGTAACAGTTACAGATAATATATATTATAGGCGTATGTAACAGTTACAGGTAATATATATTATAGGCGTATGTAACAGTTACAGATAATATATATTATAGGCGTATGTAACAGTTACAGATAATATATATTATAGGCGTATGTAGCAGTTACAGGTAATATATATTATAGGCGTATGTAGCAGTTACAGGTAATATATATTATAGGCGTATGTAACAGTTACAGATAATATATATTATAGGCGTATGTAACAGTTACAGATAATATATATTATAGGCGTATGTAACAGTTACAGATAATATATATTATAGGCGTATGTAACAGTTACAGGTAATATATATTATAGGCGTATGTAACAGTTACAGATAATATATATTATAGGCGTATGTAACAGTTACAGATAATATATATTATAGGCGTATGTAACAGTTACAGATAATATATGTTATAGGCGTATGTAACAGTTACAGGTAATATATATTATAGGCGTGTGTAACAGTTACAGGTAATATATGTTATAGGCGTATGTAACAGTTACAGATAATATATATTATAGGCGTATGTAACAGTTACAGGTAATATATATTATAGGCGTATGTAGCAGTTACAGGTAATATATATTATAGGCGTATGTAGCAGTTACAGGTAATATATATTATAGGCGTATGTCACAGTTACAGATAATATATATTATAGGCGTATGTAACAGTTACAGATAATATATATTATAGGCGTATGTAACAGTTACAGATAATATATATTATAGGCGTATGTAACAGTTACAGATAATATATATTATAGGCGTATGTAACAGTTACAGGTAATATATATTATAGGCGCATGTAACAGTTACAGATAATATATATTATAGGCGTATGTAACAGTTACAGGTAATATATATTATAGGCGTATGTAACAGTTACAGGTAATATATATTATAGGCGCATGTAACAGTTACAGATAATATATATTATAGGCGTATGTAACAGTTACAGATAATATATATTATTGGCGTATGTAACAGTTACAGGTAATATATATTATAGGCGTATGTAACAGTTACAGATAATATATATTATAGGCGTATGTAACAGTTACAGGTAATATATATTATAGGCGTATGTAACAGTTACAGATAATATATATTATTGGCGTATGTAACAGTTACAGGTAATATATATTATAGGCGTATGTAACAATTACAGATAATATATATTATGGGCGTATGTAACAGTTACAGATAATATAAATTATAGGCGTATGTAACAGTTACAGATAATATATATTATAGGCGTATGTAACAGTTACAGGTAATATATATTATAGGCGTGTGTAACAGTTACAGATAATATATATTATGGGCGTATGTAACAGTTACAGATAATATAAATTATAGGCGTATGTAACAGTTTCAGATAATATATATTATAGGCGTATGTAACAGTTACAGGTAATATATATTATAGGCGTATGTCACAGTTACAGATCTTATACTATATTAGTGAAAGCACTGTATGTTTGCCTGCCTGCCTGCCTGCCTGCCTGCATGCATGCCTGCCTGCTGGATGTCCGGTGTCCCTAGCGGCAATCTCATTGGTCCCTTGGGCCGCCCGCCCCCGCACACCTCTCATTGGCCTCACACACTCACACCACCCCCTTGGCCCGCCCCCCACACCTCTCATTGGCCTGAGGCGGAGCGACGGGCCAAAGGTCCACAAAAAAAAAACCACACAAACACACACACACACTGTCACACACAAACACACACACACACTGTCACACACACTGTCACACACACTGTCACACACACACACACACACACACACACACACACACACACACACACACACACACACACACACACACACACACAGTCACACACACACACACACACACACACACACACACACACACACACACACTGTCACACACACACACACACACACACACACACACACACACACACACACACACACAGTCACACACACACACACACAGTCACACACACACTGTCACACACACACACTGTCTCACACACACACACACTCACACACACACATCACAGTGTTAGCAGCACATCTCCCGCTCTCTTCCCCACCGGTCCCGGAGGCTCTGCCTCTTCCTGTTTCCCGCGCTTTCACCCCCCCCCCTCCACGTGGGAGCTGCCGGACGGGTGAGTGAGCGGCCGGACAGGTGAGTGAGCGGTCTTCACGTCCCCTCACCCCCCTTCACCTCCCCTCACTCACTTCCCCTCCACCCCCCCCCCGGCGCCGCTACAGTCAGCGGGGGAGCGGAGTGATCACCTCCCCTCACTCACTTCCCCTCCACCCCCCCCCGGCGGCGCTACACTCAGCGGGGGAGCGGAGTGATCACCTCCCCTCACTCACTTCCCCTCCACCCCCCCCCCCCCCCGGCGCCGCTACACTCAGCGGGGGAGCAGAGTGATCACCTCCACTCACTCACTTCCCCTCCACCCCCCCCGGCGCCGCTACACTCAGCGGGGGAGCGGAGTGATCACCTCCCCTCACTCACTTCCCCTCCACCCCCCCCCCCCTGGCGCCGCTACACTCAGCGGGGGAGCGGAGTGATCACCTCCCCTCACTCACTTCCCCTCCACCCCCCCCATGCGCCGCTACAGTCAGCGGGGGAGCGGCCACAACACAATGCCTCCCGCCTCAGATCCACGTGGGAGCTGCCGGACGGGTGAGTGAGCGGCCTTCACCTCCCCTCACCCACCCCTCACTACACTTCCCCTCCCTTCCACATCCCCTCCACCTCCCTCACCCACCCCTCACTACACTTCCCCTCCCTCCACCTCCCCCCACTCACCCCCCCTTCACCTCCCTCCACCCCCCCTCACCTCCCCTCCACCCCCCCTAACCTCCCCTCCACCCCCCCCCCCCCTTAACCTCCCCTCCACCACCCCCCTTCACCTCCCCTCCACCCCACCTTCACCCCCACCCCACCTTCAACCCCCTTCACTCCCCCTTACAACCTCCCCCCCTTCCCCCCTTCCCACCACCTCCCCCCCTTCCCACCTTACCACCACCTCCCCCCTCTTCCCACCACCTCCCCCCCCTTTCCACCGCCCCACCTTCCCACCACCTCCCCCACCTTCCCACCACCTCCCCCCCCTTCCCACCTCCCCCCCCTTCCCACCACCTCCCCCCCCTTCCCACCACCTCCCCCCCTTCCCACCACCTCCCCCCCTTCCCACCTCCCCCCTCCTCCCCCCTTCCCACCACCTCCCCCCTTCCCCTCCTCCATCTCCCCCTTCCCCTCCTCCATCTCCCCCCTTCCCCTCCTCCACCTCCCCCTCCTTCCCCTCCTCCACCTCCCCCCTTCCATTCCTCCACCTCCCCCCTTCCCCTCCTCACCTCCCCCCTTACCCTCCTCACCTCCCCACTTCCCCTCCTCCACCTCCCCCCTTTCCCCATCCCCCCTCTTCCCCCCCCTTCCCCCCCTCCACCCCTCCCTCCACCCCTTCCCCCCTCTTTCCCCCCTCCCCCACCTTTCCCCCCTTTTCCCCTCCCCCACCTTTACCCCCTTTCCCCCTTCACCCCTCCCCCCTTCACCCTTACCTCCCCCTTCCCCCCCCCCCTTTTTACCACCTCCCCCCCTTCCCACCACCTCCCCCCCCTTCCCACCACCTCCCCCCCCCCTTTCCACCGCCCCCCCCCTTCCCACCTTCCCACCACCTCCCCCCCCTTCCCACACCTCCCCCCCCTTCCCACACCTCCCCCCCTTCCCAACACCCCCCCCCTTCCCACCTCCCCCCTTCCCACCACCTCCCCCCTCTTCCCCCCTTCCCACCACCTCCCCCCTCTTCCCACCACCTCCCCCCTTCCCCTCCTCCATCTCCCCCGTTCCCCTCCTCCACCTCCCCCTCCTCCACCTCCCCCCTTCCCCTCCTCCACCTCCCCCCTTCCCTTCCTCCACCTCCCCCCTTCCCTTACTCCACCTCCCCCCTTCCCCTCCTCCACCTCCCCCCTTACCCTCCTCACCTCCCCCCTTACCCTCCTCACCTCCCCCCTTACCCTCCTCCACCTCCCCCCTTTCCCCATCCCCCTCTCCCCTCTTCCCCCCCTCCACCCCCTTCCCCCCTCCACCCCTCTTTCCCCCCTCTTTCCCCCCTTTCCCTCCTCCCCCACCTTTCCCCCCTTTTCCCCTCCCCCACCTTTACCCCCTTTCCCCCTTCACCCCTCCCCCCTTCACCCCTCCCCCACCTTTACCCCTTCACCCCTCCCCCCTTCACCCTTTCCCCCACCTCCCCCCTTCACCCTTTCCCCCACCTCCCCCCTCCCCCCTTCTCCTCCCCCACCTCCCTCTTCCCCCTTCCTCTCCTCCACCTCCCCCTTCCCTTCCTCCCTTCACACCCCCTTCACCTCCTGTCACCACCCCCCCCCTTCGCCTCCTGTCACCCCCCTCCTGTCACCCCCCCCCTCCCTTCACCTCCCGGCAACCCCCTCCACCTCCCCTCACCCCCCCTTCACCTCCCCTCCGCCCCCCCTTCACCTCCCCTCACCATCCCCCACCACCCCCCCCACCTCCCCTCCGACCTCCCCTCCGCCCCCCTTCACCACCCCCCACCAGCCCTCCGACCTCACCTCCCCTCCTTCAACGCCTTTCGTCCGCCCTCCCGCCTCTGCCTTTCGCCCACCCACACTTCTGCCTTTCACCCGCCCACCGCTCACACCCCTGCGCCACACAGCCGCTGCACGCACTCAACAGACACCCGCCTCTCACCCACCCCACACACTCGACACACACCTGCCGCCTCCTGCCCCTACGCAACAATATCACTGACCAGCTGTCACCCGCACTCGCCACACACCCGTCGCCTCACACCCTAGCAGGACCCCGACCCACAGCCAGCACTCACTACCCACGCGCCACCCGTACTGAACACCCACCCGCCGCCTCACACACGCTCACACCCTAGCAGGACCCCCACCCACAGCCAGCACTCACTACCCACGCGCCACCCGTACTGAACACCCACCTGCCGCCTCACACACGCTCACACCCTAGCAGGACCCCCACCCACAGCCAGCACTCACTACCCACGCGCCACCCATACTGAACACCCACTTGCCGCCTCACACACGCTCACACCCTAGCAGGACACACGCCTCACATTTTCACATCACTTATGTCACCAAAATATACATTGTACTGTGGTGTCTTTACAATAAACCATTTTTATACAACATCGTATTACATTTTCTTCCATCTTTCTTTTCAACATTATTATCCAACCTTTCCAACAAATAGTCACCTATTGTTCCACCATTTATAAATAATACTACCTATTACGCATTTACATCCCGGGCAACGCCGGGTCTCTCAGCTAGTAATATATATTATAGGCGTATGTAACAGTTACAGGTAATATATATTATAGGCGCATGTAACAGTTACAGATAATATATATTATAGGCGTATGTAACAGTTACAGATAATATATATTATGGGCGTATGTAACAGTTACAGATAATATAAATTATAGGCGTATGTAACAGTTACAGATAATATATATTATAGGCGTATGTAACAGTTACAGGTAATATATATTATAGGCGTATGTAACAGTTACAGGTAATATATATTATGGGCGTATGTAACAGTTACAGATAATATATATTATAGGCGTATGTAACAGTTACAGATAATATATATTATAGGCGTATGTAACAGTTACAGATAATATATATTATAGGCGTATGTAACAGTTACAGGTAATATATATTATAGGCGCATGTAACAGTTACAGATAATATATATTATAGGCGTATGTAACAGTTACAGATAATATATATTATAGGCGTATGTAACAGTTACAGATAATATATATTATAGGCGTATGTAACAGTTACAGGTAATATATATTATAGGCGCATGTAACAGTTACAGATAATATATATTATAGGCGTATGTAACAGTTACAGATAATATATATTATAGGCGTATGTAACAGTTACAGGTAATATATATTATAGGCGCATGTAACAGTTACAGATAATATATATTATAGGCGTATGTAACAGTTACAGATAATATATATTATAGGCGTATGTAACAGTTACAGGTAATATATATTATAGGTGCATGTAACAGTTACAGATAATATATATTATAGGCGCATGTAACAGTTACAGATAATATAGTTTATAGGCGCATGTAACAGTTACAGATAATATATATTATAGGCGTATGTAACAGTTACAGATAATATATATTATAGGCGCATGTAACAGTTACAGATAATATATATTATAGGCGTATGTAACAGTTACAGATAATATATATTATAGGCGCATGTAACAGTTACAGGTAATATATATTATAGGCGTATGTAACAGTTACAGATAATATATATTATAGGCGTATGTAACAGTTGCAGACTAGATTAAAATGTGAGACAGCTTTAGTTATGAAAGAACTTAAACTGGTGGTGGATATGAGAGTCTCTGGTAGGTTGTTCCAGTTTTGGGGTGCACGGTAAGAGAAGGAGGAACGGCCGGATACTTTGTTGAGCCTTGGGACCATGAATAGTCTTTTGGAGTCTGATCTCAGGTGATAGGTGCTGCATGTTGTATGGGCGAGGAGCTTGTTCAGGTAGCTGGGTAGCTTGCCCAGAAAGTATTTGACGGCAAATTATAAATTGGAAACAGAAATTGTTTACGAGACTTAAGTATCTGGAGGGAAGAAACAATATAAAGACATTTGAACAAATTAAGACAGAAAAGGAATATCCCTAACACTGAATGTTTTAGGTACCTCCAGATCCGGGCTCTCTATATCACACACACCATGTCCCCGCTGACGAATGATGAAACGCTCTGTGTGTTGGGAAACGACACACGGGACTAACCTCTCGCCGAGAAGTGATCTAGCGCAGACTATGCCAGGAAGTAAAATGTCCCAGGGGGAAGTTACTTTAACCCATTAAACACGTCCCTGTCATTAGGTCACTTTGCCCCTACGTGGGACTGACCCTTTAACCCATTAAACACGCCCCTGTCATTAGGTCACTTTGCCCCTACGTGGGACTGTCCCTCTAACCCATTAAACACGTCCCTGTCATTAGGTCACTTTGCCCCTACGTGGGACTGACCCTTTAACCCATTAAACACGCCCTGTCATTAGGTCACTTTGCCCCTACGTGGGACTGTCCCTTTAACCCATTAAACATGTCCCTGTCATTAGGTCACTTTGCCCTACGTGGGACTGACCCTTTAACCCATTAAACACGCCCCTGTCATTAGGTCACTTTGCCCCTACGTGGGACTGACCCTTTAACCCATTAAACACGCCCCTGTCATACAAACTGCGCAGCCCTGGGGCGCATCTTATGCGCGGCCTGTGGAAGTGCCGAGTGATTACAAAATGCTGGTCGCAGACAGGAGAATATTGCAGAGAATCGCTGGACACAAACATACAGACTCAGAACATGCGATTTTTAATCTCACAAATGTAGTTTACAGAAAGAGAGAGGAAACCAAAAACTGTAAAAAGCAAACTCGCACAAATTACAGCCGTGGCAGCAAGGAACGCGGTCCCAGAATAATGGATTCCCAACGCCCCCGTCATTAAAAGTGTCATGATAATATGATATATTAGGTAGTTAATCCCTTTGGTGCTTGAGGGGTTAATGAGCTACACTTGTGTTAAGAAAAACACACCAAGCTGGTCTTGAAACAGGTCAGGCCTGTTTCTTTGGTCTGCTCTGAACTTCCCTAGGGCTTACTTGGGGTGGGGGTCCATCCTGGATAGCGGGTCCATCCTGGATAGGGGGTCCATCCTGGCTAGGGGGGTCCTTCCTGGCTAGGGGGTCCATCCTGGCTAGGGGGTCCATCCTGGCTAGGGGGTCCATCCTGGATAGGGGGTCCTTCCTGGCTAGCCCACTCAAGGTGCCAACTGTTTTAAGCAAGTTCTATAGACATGGTCTGGGGCGAGCAGCGTCAAAGCCTCTCTGCAAGGGGTGGGCTTATGCCGGTGCCATGGGGAAAGGATGGGTTTAAGTCTGGGCAAAGAGTTGAAATCAGATCTCACCCGAGGCATGCTTTGGGCAAAGCACGTGGGACCCCCTGTTCTGAGCCAGCGGCCTCTCTGGGGAAATTGCGTAGCGTTTGGTAAAGTATAGGATTTGTCACGTACGGCAGCCAGCGAGCAGGGCGACCTGCATACGGGACAAGGGTTAATACCGACGCCGCAAGCGCTCTCACCTCCGCAAAGGTCCAACAAATGGACAATATCTCCTCTACAGGATCCAAGATCAGAACACACCCGCAGGCTGCCCCACTCTTCCCCTCAGGAGTGTTCGGAACCGGCTAACGGTCAAGCCTTGAAAGTGGCAGCAGGCTTAAGACGCTTTGGCCAATGGGTTAAACTAAATGACCCCTTTTCAAGAGAATATATAGGTATTGCACGGTGTATTTTTGTCACGTTGGAATTAGCTTTGGGCATTTGTGTCTGTTTTCTGTTGTATACATTTAGCCACGCCCACTAGCACTCCTTTTGGACATTATATATATTTTAGAGGTATGTGGTTTTTTTTGGAGCTTGCTGGATCTCTGTGCTAATTAACCGTGTTCAGCTGGTCTCAGCTGTTGGGGGTCAGTGGCCCTTCCCTCCCAGGGTTTAAGCCTCACCCCACTTCCCAAGTTAGCAGGTCTTTTTTCATATTGCTGGGTTTATACAGATCCAATGTGATCATTCTCCCTCCTAGTATAGAGGTAAATGAGAATTTTAATCAGGTAGTTTTAGGACCTGCAAATATCTCATGATATTATCATGACAAAAAGAATGGAAAGGAAAAAAAAAGGTTTAGTTTATTTACACAGGACTGAGCAGAAACATGACGGATAAAGAAAGTAGAAGTATATTCTTCCAGGCTTGGGAGAGAGTCATCGCCCCACGGAGGAGAGGAAAACTCAAATACAAGAAAATGTTCAACACGCACACGCTAACCAGAACCCCCCCCCCCGCCTCCGCCCCCCCGCCTCCGCCCCCCCCCAATAAGAATGTCAAAATTAAACATTATACAGTCCGAAAACCAGAGTCTGGGGAGGCGGGTAGAGACCAGACCGGACCAAGGACAGTGACCAAGGACAGTGACCACAATACAAAGGGAATAGAATGGGTTAAAATATCACAGGGCGAGGGGTAGAGGGTACGCCCTATAAATAGATAAGAACTTTCATAACAATTGAAAGACTCTGCGCCCGAGAGCAGACGGCGTCCGATTAAAGATGTGGTATAAACCGGCTGACATGGGGCGGGAGACGTGTTATAATATATTATACAATTGTTGTTGTATTAATGTAACACAACGGGAACGTACAAAAATGTACAAACTACAGACACAAAATGGAATGTATGGACAAGAAGTATGTTTTATTATGCAAGAATGGTAGTGTGTGTGTGTGTGTGTGTGTGTGTGTGTGTGTGTGTGTGTGTGTGTATATATGTGTGTGTGTGTGTGTGTGTGTGTGTATATATATGTGTGTGTGTGTGTGTGTGTGTGTGTGTGTGTATATATGTGTGTGTGTGTGTGTGTGTGTGTGTGTGTATACAGTATGTGTATTTATGCATGTCTTTATTTATATAGCGCCATTAATGTACGTAGCGCGTCACAGCAGTAATACATGGGGTAATCAAATAAATAACAGATAATACAAATAACAGATCATGGGAATAAGTGCTTTAGACATAAGAGTAACATTTCAGAAGAGGAGTCCCTGCCCCGAGGAGCTTACAATCTAATTGGTAGGTAGGGGGAACGTACAGAGACAGTAGGAGGGAGTTCTGGTAAGTGCGTCTGCAGGGGCCAAGCTTTATCTATCATGTGTTCAGAATATCCACAGTGCTATTCATATGCTTCTTTAAGCAAGTGTGTCTTAAGGTGGGTCTTAAAGGTGGATAGAGAGGGTGCTCGTCGGGTACTGAGGGGAAGGGCATTCCAGAGGTGTGGGGCAGTCAGTGAGAAAGGTTTAAGGCGGGAGAGGGCTTTAGATACAAAGGGGGTAGAAAGAAGACATCCTTGAGAAGAACGCAAGAGTCGGGATGGTGCATAGCGAGAAATTAGGGCTGAGATGTAAGGAGGGGCAGAGGGGGGCATAGTGAGATATTAGGGTGAGATGTAAGGAGGGGCAGAGGAGGGTATAGTGAGAGATTAGGGTGAGATGTAAGGAGGGGCAGAGGAGGGTATAGTGAGATATTAGGGTGAGATGTAAGGAGGGTATAGTGAGAGATTAGGGTGAGATGTAAGGAGGGGCAGAGGAGGGTATAGTGAGATATTAGGGTGAGATGTAAGGAGGGGCAGAGGAGGGTATAGTGAGATATTAGGGTGAGATGTAAGGAGGGTATAGTGAGAGATTAGGGTGAGATGTAAGGAGGGGCAGAGGAGGGTATAGTGAGATATTAGGGTGAGATGTAAGGAGGGGCAGAGGAGGGTATAGTGAGATATTAGGGTAAGATGTAAGGAGCGCAGAGGAGGGTATAGAAAGATATTAGGGTGAGATGTAAGGAGGGTATAGTGAGATATTAGGGTGAGATGTAAGGAGGGTATAGTGAGAGATTAGGGTGAGATGTAAGGAGGGGCAGAGGAGGGTATAGTGAGATATTAGGGTAAGATGTAAGGAGCGGCAGAGGAGGGTATAGTGAGAGATTAGGGTGAGATGTAAGGAGGGGCAGAGGAGGGTATAGGGAGATATTAGGGTGAGATGTAAGGAGGGTATAGTGAGATATTAGGGGGAGATGTAAGGAGGGGCAGAGGAGGGTATAGTGAGATATTAGGGAGAGATGTAAGGAGGGGCAGAGGAGGGTATAGTGAGATATTAGGGTGAGATGTAAGGAGGGGCAGAGGAGGCTATAGTGAGATATTAGGGTGAGATGTAAGGAGGGGCAGAGGAGGGTATAGCGAGAAATGAGGGCTGAGATGTAAGTAGGGGCAGAGGAGGGTATAGTGAGATATTAGGGTGAGATGTAAGTAGGGGCAGAGGAGGGTATAGTGAGATATTAGGGTGAGATGTAAGGAGGGGCAGAGGAGGGTATAGTGAGATATAGGGTGAGATGTAAGGAGGGGCAGAGGAGGGTATAGTGAGATATTCGGGGGAGATGTAAGGAGGGGCAGAGGAGGGTATAGTGAGATATTAGGGTGAGATGTAAGGAGGGCAGAGGAGGGTATAGTGAGATATTAGGGTGAGATGTAAGGAGGGGCAGAGGAGGGTATAGTGAGATATTGGGGTGAGATGTAAGGAGGGGCAGAGGGGGGTATAGTGAGATATTAGGGTGAGATGTAAGGAGGGGCAGAGGAGGGTATAGTGAGATATTAAGGTGAGATGTAAGGAGGGCAGAGGAGGGTATAGTGAGATATTGGGGTGAGATGTAAGGAGGGGCAGAGGAGGGTATAGTGAGATATTGGGGTGAGATGTAAGGAGGGGCAGAGGAGGGGCAGAGGAGGGTATAGTGAGATATTGGGGTGAGATGTAAGGAGGGGCAGGGGAGGGTATAGTGAGATATTGGGGTGAGATGTGAGGAGGGGCAGAGGAGGGGCAGAGGAGGGTATAGTGAGATATTAGGGTGAGATGTAAGGAGGGGCAGAGGAGGGTATAGTGAGATATTGGGGTGAGATGTAAGGAGGGGCAGAGGGGGGTATAGTGAGATATTAGGGTGAGATGTAAGGAGGGGCAGAGGAGGGCAGAGGAGGGTATAGTGAGATATTAGGGTTGAGATGTAAGGAGGGGCAGAGGAGGGTATAGTGAGATATTAGGGTGAGATGTAAGGAGGGGCAGAGGAGGGTATAGTGAGATATTAGGGTGAGATGTAAGGAGGGGCAGAGGAGGGTATAGGGAGATATTAGGGTGAGATGTAAGGAGGGACAGGGGGGTATAGTGAGATATTAGGGTGAGGTGTAAGGAGGGGCAGAGGAGGGTATAGTGAGATATTAGGGTGAGATGTAAGGAGGGGCAGAGGGGGTATAGTGAGATATTAGGGTGAGATGTAAGGAGGGGCAGAGGGGTATAGTGAGATATTAGGGTGAGATGTAAGGAGGGACAGAGGGGGGTATAGTGAGATATTAGGGTGAGATGTAAGGAGGGGCAGGGGGGGTATAGTGAGATATTAGGGTGAGATGTAAGGAGGGACAGAGGGGGGTATAGTGAGATATTAGGGTGAGATGTAAGGAGGGGCAGGGGGGGTATAGTGAGATATTAGGGTGAGATGTAAGGAGGGGCAGAGGGGGTATAGTGAGATATTAGGGGAGATGTAAGGAGGGGCAGAGGGTATAGTGAGATATTAGGGTGAGATGTAAGGAGGGACAGAGAAGGGTATAGTGAGATATTAGGGTGAGGTGTAAGGAGGGCAGAGGAGGGTATAGTGAGATATTAGGGTGAGATGTAAGGAGGGACAGAGGAGGGTATAGTGAGATATTAGGGTGAGATGTAAAGAGGGACAGAGGAGGGTATAGTGAGATATTAGGGTGAGATGTAAGGAGGGACAGAGAAGGGTATAGTGAGATATTAGGGGAGATGTAAGGAGGGCAGTAGGGGGTAATATGTACGAGAAGGTCCCTGTCGCTCGGTCACTTTAACCCCTGACACTGAGGTATATTATAATACTCACCCACCTGGAGTAGCGGATTCCCGGCTGTCTCGGGGAATGGACGGTCTCAGGGAAATCACTGTCTCTTATACCTGGGGTGGGAGTGCCCCATTTGAGTAAGCAAATTATCCTGTTAAAGGGACAGTCCAGAGTCCTCTGTACTGTATCCCCTCTGTATATTAGCGTGTCAGTTCTGCTGGGTAGAGACCCCTCCTCTCTATATACTGTATCCCCTCTGTATATTAGAGTGTCAGCTCTGCGGGGTAGAGACCCTTCCTCTCTGTAGTGTCAGCTCTGCGAGGTAGAGACCCCTCCTCTCTATATACTGTATCTCCTCTGTATATAGTGTCAGCTCTGCGGGGAGAGACCCCTCCTCTCTATATACTGTATCTCCTCTGTATATTAGCGTGTCAGCTCTGCGGGGAGAGATCCCTCCTCTCTATATACTGTATCCCCTCTGTATATTAGTGTCAGCTCTGCGGGTAGAGACCCCTCCTGTCTATATACTGTATCCCCTCTGTATATTAGAGTGTCAGCTCTGCGGGTAGAGACCCCTCCTCTCTATATACTGTATCCCCTCTGTATATTAGAGTGTCAGCTCTGCGGGGTAGAGACCCCTCCTGTCTATATACTGTATCCCCTCTGTATATTAGTGTCAGCTCTGCGGGTAGAGACCCCTCCTGTCTATATACTGTATCCCCTCTGTATATTAGAGTGTCAGCTCTGCGGGGTAGAGACCCCTCCTGTCTATATACTGTATCCCCTCTGTATATTAGAGTGTCAGCTCTGCGGGTAGAGACCCCTCCTGTCTATATACTGTATCCCCTCTGTATATTAGAGTGTCAGCTCTGCGGGGTAGAGACCCCTCCTCTCTGTATATTAGAGTGTCAGCTCTGCGGGGTAGAGACCCCTTCTCTCTATATACTTTATCCCCTCTGTATATTAGTGTCAGCTCTGCGGGGAGAGACCCCTCCTGTCTATATACTGTATCCCCTCTGTATATTAGTGTCAGCTCTGCGGGGTAGAGACCCCTCCTCTCTCTATATACTGTATCCCCTCTGTATATTAGTGTCAGCTCTGCGGGGAGAGACCCCTCCTCTCTATATACTGTATCCCCTCTGTATATTCGTGTCAGCTCTGCGGGGAGAGACCCCTCCTCTCTATATACTGTATCCCCTCTGTATATTAGTGTCAGCTCTGCAGGGTAGAGACCCCTCCTGTCTATATACTGTATCCCCTCTGTATATTAGTGTCAGCTCTGCGGGGAGAGACCCCTCCTCTCTATATACTGTATCCCCTCTGTATATTAGTGTCAGCTCTGCGGGGAGAGACCCCTCCTCTCTATATACTGTATCCCCTCTGTATATTAGTGTCAGCTCTGCGGGGTAGAGACCCCTCCTCTCTGTATATTAGTGTCAGCTCTGCGGGGTAGAGATCCCTCCTCTGTATATACTGTAACCTCTCTGTATATTAGTGTCAGCTCTGCGGGGAGAGACCCCTCCTCTCTATATACTGTATCCCCTCTGTATATTAGTGTCAGCTCTGCGGGGAGAGACCCCTCCTCGCTATATACTGTATCCTCTCTGTATATTAGAGTGTCAGCTCTGCGGGGAGAGACCCCTCCTGTCTGTATTTTAGTGTCAGCTCTGCGGGGTAGAGACCCCTCTCTATATACTGTATCCCCTCTGTATATTAGGGTGTCAGCTCTGTGGGGAGAGACCCCTCCTCTCTATATACTGTATCCTCTCTGTATATTAGAGTGTCAGCTCTGCGGGAGAGACCCTCCTGTCTGTATTTTAGTGTCAGCTCTGCGGGGTAGAGACCCCTCTCTATATACTGTATCCCCTCTGTATATTAGAGTGTCAGCTCTGCGAGGTAGAGACCCCACCTGTCTATATACTGTATCCCCTCTGTATATTAGAGTGTCAGCTCTGCGAGGTAGAGACCCCTCCTGTCTATATACTGTATCCCCTCTGTATATTAGAGTGTCAGCTCTGCGAGGTAGAGACCCCTCCTGTCTATATACTGTATCCCCTCTGTATATTAGAGTGTCAGCTCTGCGGGGAGAGACCCCTTCTCTCTATATACTGTATCCCCTCTGTATATTAGAGTGTCAGCTCTGCGGGGAGAGACCCCTTCCTCTCGGTGTGAAGAGGAAAGTGTGGTGTGGGAGGGGGGAGAGAGGGAGGGGAAAGTATGGTGTGGGAGAGGGGGGAGAGGGGAAAGTATGGTGTGGAAGAGGGGGAGGGGGAAAGTATGGTGTGGGAGAGGGGAGAGGGGAAAGTATGGTGTGGGAGAGGGGAAAGTATGGTGTGGGAGAGGGGGGAGAGGAAAGTATGGTGTGGGAGAGGGGAGAGGGGAAAGTATGGTGTGGGAGAGGGAGAGGGGAAAGTATGGTGTGGGAGAGGGGAGAGGGGAGAGTGGAAAGTATGGTGTGGGAGAGGGGAGAGGGGAAAGTATGGTGTGGGAGAGGGGAAAGTATGGTAGGGAGAGGGCAGGGGAGGGGAAAGTATGGTGTGGGAGAGGGAGGGAGGGGAGAGGGGAAAGTATGGTGTGGGGAAAGTATGGTGTGGGAGAGGGGAGAGGGGAAAGTATGGTGTGGGAGAGGGGAAAGTATGGTAGGGGAGAGGGCAGGGGAGGGGAAAGTATGGTGTGGGAGAGGGGAGAGGGGAAAGTATGGTGTGGGAGAGGGGAGAGGGGAAAGTATGGTGTGGGAGAGGGGGGAGAGGAAAGTGTGGGAGAGGGGAGAGGGGAAAGTATGGTGTGGGAGAGGGGAGAGGGGAAAGTATGGTGTGGGAGAGGGGAGAGGGGAGAGGGGAAAGTATGGTGTGGGAGAGGGGAGAGGGGAAAGTATGGTGTGGGAGAGGGGAAAGTATGGTGTGGGAGAGGGGAGAGGGCAGGGGAGGGAAAGTATGGTGTGGGAGAGGGGAGAGGGGAAAGTATGGTGTGGGAGAGGGGAGAGGGGAAAGTATGGTGTGGGAGAGGGAGAGAGGGGAAAGTATGGTGTGGGAGAGGGGAGAGGGGAAAGTATGGTGTGGGAGAGGGGAGAGGGGAAAGTATGGTGTGGGAGAGGGGAGAGGGGAAGTATGGTGTGGGAGAGGGGAGAGGGGAAAGTATGGTGTGGGAGAGGGGGGAGGGGAAAGTATGGTGTGGGAGAGGGGAGAGGGGGAGGGGAAAGTATGGTGTGGGAGAGGGGGAGGGGAAAGTATGGTGTGGGAGAGGGGGGAGGGGAAAGTATGGTGTGGGAGAGGGGAAAGTATGGTGTGGGAGAGGGGAGAGGGGAAAGTATGGTGTGGGAGAGGGGAAAGTATGGTGTGGGAGAGGGGGAGAGGAGAAAGTATGGTGTGGGAGAGGGGGGAGAGGGGAAAGTATGGTGTGGGAGAGGGGAGAGGGGAAAGTATGGTGTGGGAGAGGGGGGAGGGGAAAGTATGGTGTGGGAGAGGGGAGAGGGGAAAGTATGGTGTGGGAGAGGGGGGAAGGAAAGTATGGTGTGGAGAGGGGGGAGGGGGAAAGTATGGTGTGGGAGAGGGAGGGGAAAGTATGGTGTGGGAGAGGGGAGGAAAGTATGGTGTGGGAGAGGGGGAGGGGAAAGTATGGTGTGGGAGAGGGGGAGGGGAAAGTATGGTGTGGGAGAGGGGAGGGGAAAGTATGGTGTGGGAGAGGGAGAGAGGGGGAAAGTATGGTGTGGGAGGGGGGAGGGGAAAGTATGTGTGGAGGGAGGTGTGGGGGGGAGGGGAAAGTATGGTGTGGGAGAGGGGGAGGGGAAAGTATGGTGTGGGAGAGGGGGAGGGGAAAGTATGGTGTGGGAGAGGGGGGAGGGGAAAGTATGGTGTGGGAGAGGGGGAGGGGAAAGTATGGTGAGGGGGAGGGGAAAGTATGGTGTGGGAGAGGGGGGAGGGGAAAGTATGGTGTGGGAGAGGGGGAGGGGAAAGTATGGTGTGGGAGAGGGGGAGGGAAAGTATGGGTGTGGGAGAGGGGGGAGGGGAAAGTATGGTGTGGGAGAGGGGAGAGGGGAAAGTATGGTGTGGAGAGGGGGGAGAGGGGAAAGTATGGTGTGGGAGAGGGGAGAGGGGAAAGTATGGTGTGGGAGAGGGGAGAGGGGAAAGTATGGTGTGGGAGAGGGGGGAGGGGAAAGTATGGTGTGGGAGAGAGGAGTGGGGGAGGGGAAAGTATGGTGTGGGAGAGGGGGAGGGGAAAGTATGGTGTGGGAGAGGGGAGAGGGGGAGGGGAAAGTATGGTGTGGGAGAGGGGGAGGGGAAAGTATGGTGTGGGAGAGGGGGGGAGGGGAAAGTATGGTGTGGGAGAGGGGAAAGTATGGTGTGGGAGAGGGGAGAGGGAAAGTATGGTGTGGGAGAGGGGAGAGGGGAAAGTATGGTGTGGGAGAGGGGGAGGGAAAGTATGGTGTGGGAGAGGGGAAAGTATGGTGTGGGAGAGGGGGAGGGGAAAGTATGGTGTGGGAGAGAGTGGGGGAGGGGAAAGTATGGTGTGGGAGAGGGGGAGGGGAAAGTATGGTGTGGGAGAGGGGAGAGGGGAAAGTATGGTGTGGGAGAGGGGGAGGGGAAAGTATGGTGTGGGAGAGGGGAGAGGGGAAAGTATGGTGTGGGAGAGGGGAAAGTATGGTGTGGGAGAGGGGGGGAGGGAAAGTATGGTGTGGGAGAGGGGAGAGGGGAAAGTATGGTGTGGGAGAGAGGAGTGGGGGAGGGGAAAGTATGGTGTGGGAGAGGGGGAGGGGAAAGTATGGTGTGGGAGAGGGGAGAGGGGAGAGGGGAAAGTATGGTGTGGGAGAGGGGAGAGGGGAAAGTATGGTGTGGGAGAGGGAATGTATGGTGTGGGAGAGAGGAGTGGGGGAGGGGAAAGTATGGTGTGGGAGAGGGGGAGGGGAAAGTATGGTGTGGGAGAGGGGAGAGGGGAAAGTATGGTGTGGGAGAGGGGGAGGGGAAGTATGGTGTGGGAGAGGGGAGAGGGGAAGTATGGTGTGGGAGAGGGGAAAGTATGGTGTGGGAGAGGGGAAAGTATGGTGTGGGAGAGGGGAAAGTATGGTGTGGGAGAGGGGAAAGTATGGTGTGGGAGAGGGGAGAGGGGAAAGTATGGTGTGGAGAGGGAGAGGGGAAAGTATGGTGTGGGAGAGGGAGAGAGGGAAAGTATGGTGTGGGAGAGGGGGGAGAGGGGAAAGTATGGTGTGGGAGAGGGGAGAGGGGAAAGTATGGTGTGGGAGAGGGGGGAGGGGAAAGTATGGTGTGGGAGAGGGGAGAGGGGAAAGTATGGTGTGGGAGAGAGGAGTGGGGGAGGGGAAAGTATGGTGTGGGAGAGGGGGAGGGGAAAGTATGGTGTGGGAGAGGGGAGAGGGGAAAGTATGGTGTGGGAGAGGGGAGAGGGGAAAGTATGGTGTGGGAGAGGGGAGAGGGGAAAGTATGGTGTGGGAGAGAGGAGTGGGGGAGGGGAAAGTATGGTGTGGGGAGAGGGAGAGGGGAAAGTATGGTGTGGGAGAGGGGGGAGGGGAAAGTATGGTGTGGGAGAGGGGGAGGGGAAAGTATGGTGTGGGAGAGGGGGGAGGGGAAAGTATGGTGTGGGAGAGGGGAAAGTATGGTGTGGGAGAGGGGGGAGGGGAAAGTATGGTGTGGAGAGGGGGGAGGGGAAAGTATGGTGTGGGAGAGGGGAAAGTATGGTGTGGAGAGGGGGGAGGGGAAAGTATGGTGTGGGAGAGGGGAGAGGGGAAAGTATGGTGTGGGGGAGGGGAAAGTATGGTGTGGGAGAGGGGGAGGGGAAAGTATGGTGTGGGAGAGGGAGAGGGGGAGGGGGAAAGTATGGTGTGGGAGAGGGGGGAGGGGAAAGTATGGTGTGGGAGAGGGGAAAGTATGGTGTGGGAGAGGGGAGAGGGGAAAGTATGGTGTGGGAGAGGGGGGGAGAGGGGAAAGTATGGTGTGGGAGAGGGGAGAGGGGAAAGTATGGTGTGGGAGAGGGGGGAGGGGAAAGTATGGTGTGGGAGAGGGGGGAGGGGAAAGTATGGTGTGGGAGAGGGAGAGGGGAAAGTATGGTGTGGGAGAGGGGGGAGGGGAAAGTATGGTGTGGGAGAGGGGAGAGGGAAAGTATGGTGTGGGAGAGGGGGAAGGGGAAAGTATGGTGTGGGAGAGGGGAGAGGGGAAAGTATGGTGTGGGAGAGGGGGGAGGGAAAGTATGGTGTGGGAGAGGGAGAGGGGAAAGTATGGTGTGGGAGAGGGGGGAGAGGGGAAAGTATGGTGTGGGAGAGGGGGAGGGGAAAGTATGGTGTGGGAGAGGGGAGAGGGGAAAGTATGGTGTGGGAGAGGGGGGAGGGGAAAGTATGGTGTGGGAGAGGGGGGAGAGGAAAGTATGGAGTGGGAGAGGGGGGAGGGGAAAGTATGGTGTGGGAGAGGGGAAAGTATGGTGTGGGAGAGGGGAAAGTATGGTGTGGGAGGGGGGAGAGGGGAAAGTACGGTGTGGGAGAGGGGAGAGGGCGGGGGAGGGGAGAGGGTGGGGGAGGGGAAAGTATGGTGTGGGAGAGGGGAGAGGGGAAAGTACGGTGTGGGAGAGGGGAGAGGGGAAAGTATGGTGTGGGAGAGGGGAGAGGGGAAAGTATGGTGTGGGAGAGGGGGGAGGGGAAAGTACGGTGTGGGAGAGGGGGAGGGGAAAGTATGGTGTGGGAGAGGGGGGAGGGGAGAGGGGAAAGTATGGTGTGGGAGAGGGGAGGGGAAAGTGTGGTGTGGGAGAGGGGAGAGGGGAAAGTATGGTGTGGGAGAGGGGAGAGGGGAAAGTATGGTGTGGGAGAGGGGAAAGTATGGTGTGGGAGAGGGGAGAGGGGAAAGTATGGTGTGGGAGAGGGGAAAGTATGGTGTGGGAGAGGGGAAAGTATCGGTGTGGGAGAGGGGAAAGTATGGTGTGGGAGAGGGAAAAGTATGGTGTGGGAGAGGGGGGAGGGGAAAGTATGGTGTGGGAGAGGGGGAGGGGAAAGTATGGTGTGGGAGAGGGGAGAGGGGAAAGTATGGTGTGGGAGAGGGGAAAGTATGGTGTGGGAGAGGGGGGAGGGGAAAGTATGGTGTGGGAGAGGGGAGAGAGGGAAAGTATGGTGTGGGAGAGAGGAGTGGGGGAGGGAAAGTATGGTGTGGGAGAGGGGGAGGGGAAAGTATGGTGTGGGAGAGGGAGAGAGGGGAGAGGGGAAAGTATGGTGTGGGAGAGGGGAGAGGGGAAAGTATGGTGTGGGAGAGGGGAATGTACTGGTGTGGGAGAGAGGAGTGGGGGAGGGGAAAGTATGGTGTGGGAGAGGGGGAGGGGAAAGTATGGTGTGGGAGAGGGGAGAGGGGAAAGTATGGTGTGGGAGAGGGGGAGGGGAAGTATGGTGTGGGAGAGGGGAGAGGGGAAAGTATGGTGTGGGAGAGGGGAAAGTATGGTGTGGGAGAGGGGAAAGTATGGTGTGGGAGAGGGGAAAGTATGGTGTGGGAGAGGGGAAAGTATGGTGTGGGAGAGGGGAGAGGGGAAAGTATGGTGTGGGAGAGGGAGAGGGGAAAGTATGGTGTGGGAGAGGGGAGAGGGGAAAGTATGGTGTGGGAGAGGGGGGAGAGGGGAAAGTATGGTGTGGGAGAGGGGAGAGGGGAAAGTATGGTGTGGGAGAGGGGGGAGGGGAAAGTATGGTGTGGGAGAGGGGAGAGGGGAAAGTATGGTGTGGGAGAGAGGAGTGGGGGAGGGGAAAGTATGGTGTGTGGGAGAGGGGGAGGGGAAAGTATGGTGTGGGAGAGGGGAGGGGAAGTATGGTGTGGGAGAGGGGAGAGGGGAAGTAGGTGTGGGAGAGGGGAGAAGGGGAAAGTATGGTGTGGGGAGAGAGGAGTGGGGGAGGGGAAAGTATGGTGTGGGAGAGGGGAGAGGGGAAAGTATGGTGTGGGAGAGGGGGGAGGGAAAGTATGGTGTGGGAGAGGGGAGGGGAAAGTATGGTGTGGGGAGAGGGGGGAGGGGAAAGTATGGTGTGGAGAGGGGAAAGTATGGTGTGGAGAGGGGGAGGGGAAAGTATGGTGTGGGAGAGGGGGGAGGGGAAAGTATGGTGTGGGAGAGGGGAAAGTATGGTGTGGGAGAGGGGGGAGGGGAAAGTATGGTGTGGGAGAGGGGAGAGGGGAAAGTATGGTGTGGGGGAGGGGAAAGTATGGTGTGGGAGAGGGGGAGGGGAAAGTATGGTGTGGGAGAGGGGAGAGGGGGAGGGGGAAAGTATGGTGTGGGAGAGGGGGGAGGGGAAAGTATGGTGTGGGAGAGGGGAAAGTATGGTGTGGGAGAGGGAGAGGGGAAAGTATGGTGTGGGAGAGGGGGAGAGGGGAAAGTATGGTGTGGGAGAGGGGAGAGGGGAAAGTATGGTGTGGGAGAGGGGGGAGGGGAAAGTATGGTGTGGGAGAGGGGGAGGGGAAGTATGGTGTGGGAGAGGGAGAGGGGAAAGTATGGTGTGGGAGAGGGGGGAGGGGAAAGTATGGTGTGGGAGAGGGGAGAGGGGAAAGTATGGTGTGGGAGAGGGGGGAAGGGGAAAGTATGGTGTGGGAGAGGGGAGAGGGGAAAGTATGGTGTGGGAGAGGGGGGAGGGGAAAGTATGGTGTGGGAGAGGGAGAGGGGAAAGTATGGTGTGGGAGAGGGGGGAGGGGGAAAGTATGGTGTGGGAGAGGGAGAGGGGAAAGTATGGTGTGGGAGAGGGGAGAGGGGAAAGTATGGTGTGGGAGAGGGGGGAGGGGAAAGTATGGTGTGGGAGAGAAGGGGGGAGAGGAAAGTATGGAGTGGGAGAGGGGGGAGGGGAAAGTATGGTGTGGGAGAGGGAAAGTATGGTGTGGGGAGAGGGGAAAGTATGGTGTGGGAGGGGGGAGAGGGAAAGTACGGTGTGGGAGAGGGGAGAGGGCGGGGGAGGGGAGAGGGTGGGGGAGGGGAAAGTATGGTGTGGGAGAGGGGAGAGGGGAAAGTACGGTGTGGGAGAGGGGAGAGGGGGAAAAGTATGGTGTGGGAGAGGGGAGAGGGGAAAGTACGGTGTGGGAGAGGGGGGAGGGGAAAGTACGGTTGTGGGAGAGGGGGAGGGGAAAGTATGGTGTGGGAGAGGGGGGAGGGGAGAGGGGAAAGTATGGTGTGGGAGAGGGGAGGGGAAAGTGTGGTGTGGGAGAGGGGAGAGGGGAAAGTATGGTGTGGGAGAGGGGGAGAGGGGAAAGTATGGTGTGGGAGAGGGGAAAGTATGGTGTGGGGAGAGGGGAGAGGGGAAAGTATGGTGTGGGAGAGGGGAAAGTATGGTGTGGGAGAGGGGAAAGTATGGTGTGGGAGAGGGGAAAGTATGGTGTGGGAGAGGGGAAAGTATGGTGTGGGAGAGGGGGGAGGGGAAAGTATGGTGTGGGAGAGGGGAGGGAAAGTATGGTGTGGGAGAGAGGAGTGGGGGAGGGGAAAGTATGGTGTGGGAGAGGGGGAGGGGAAAGTATGGTGTGGGAGAGGGGAGAGGGGAAAGTATGGTGTGGGAGAGGGAAGGGGAAAGTATGGTGTGGGAGAGGGGAGAGGGGAAAGTATGGTGTGGGAGAGGGGAAAGTATGGTGTGGGAGAGGGGAAAGTATGGTGTGGGAGAGGGGAGAGGGGAAAGTATGGTGTGGGAGAGGGGGGAGGGGAAAGTATGGTGTGGGAGAGGGGAAAGTAGGGTGTGGGAGAGGGGGGGGGGGAAGTATGGTGTGGGAGAGGGAGGGGAGGGGAAGTATGGTGTGGGAGAGGGGAAGGGGAAAGTATGGTGTGGGAGAGGGGAAAGTATGGTGTGGGAGAGGGGAGAGGGGAAAGTATGGTGTGGGAGAGGGGGGAGGGGAAAGTATGGTGTGGGAGAGGGGAAAGTATGGTGTGGGAGAGGGGGAGGGGAAAGTATGGTGTGGGAGAGGGGAGAGGGGAAAGTATGGTGTGGGGAGGGGGAAGTATGGTGTGGGAGAGGGGGAGGGGAAAGTATGGTGTGGGAGAGGGGAGAGGGAGGGGAAGTATGGTGTGGGAGAGGGGGGGAGGGGAAAGTATGGTGTGGAGAGGGGAAAGTATGGTGTGGGAGAGGGGAGAGGGGAAAGTATGGTGTGGGAGAGGGGAGAGGGGAAAGTATGGTGTGGGAGAGGGGAGAGGGGAAAGTATGGTGTGGGAGAGGGGAGGGGAAAGTATGGTGTGGAGAGGGAGAGGGGAAAGTATGGTGTGGGAGAGGGGGGAGGGGAAAGTATGGTGTGGGAGAGGGGGGAGGGGAAAGTATGGAGTGGGAGAGGGGAAAGTATGGTGTGGGAGAGGGGGGGGGAAAGTATGGTGTGGGAGAGGGGGGAGGGGAAAGTATGGTGTGGAGAGGGGAAAGTATGGTGTGGGAGAGGGGAAGGGGAAAGTATGGTGTGGGAGAGGGGAGAGGGGAAAGTATGGTGTGGGAGAGGGGGGAGGGGAAAGTATGGTGTGGGAGAGGGGAAAGTATGGTGTGGGAGAGGAGGGGAGGGGAAAGTATGGTGTGGGAGAGGGGAGAGGGGAAAGTATGGTGTGGGGGAGGGGAAAGTATGGTGTGGGAGAGGGGGAGGGGAAAGTATGGTGTGGGAGAGGGGAGAGGGGGAGGGGAAAGTATGGTGTGGGAGAGGGGGGAGGGGAAAGTATGGTGTGGAGAGGGGAAAGTATGGTGTGGGAGAGGGGAGAGGGGAAAGTATGGTGTGGGAGAGGGGAGAGGGGAAAGTATGGTGTGGGAGAGGGGAAAGTATGGTGTGGGAGAGGGGGAGGGGAAAGTATGGTGTGGGAGAGGGAGAGGGGAAAGTATGGTGTGGGAGAGGGGGGAGGGGAAAGTATGGTGTGGGAGAGGGGAGAGGGGAAAGTATGGTGTGGGAGAGGGGGGAGGGGAAAGTATGGTGTGGGAGAGGGAGGGGGGAAAGTATGGTGTGGAGAGGGGGGAGGGAAAGTATGGTGTGGGAGAGGGGAGAGGGGAAAGTATGGTGTGGGAGAGGGGGAGGGGAAATTATGGTGTGGGAGAGGGGGAGGGGAAAGTATGGTGTGGGAGAGGGGAAAGTATGGTGTGGGAGAGGGGGAGAGGGGAAAGTATGGTGTGGGAGAGGGGGAGGGGAAAGTATGGTGTGGGAGAGGGGAGAGGGGAAAGTATGGTGTGGGAGAGGGGGGAGGGGAAAGTATGGTGTGGGAGAGGGGGGAGAGGAAAGTATGGTGTGGGAGAGGGGGGAGGGGAAAGTATGGTGTGGGAGAGGGGGAGAGGGGAAAGTATGGTGTGGGAGAGGGGGAGGGGAAAGTATGGTGTGGGAGAGGGGAGAGGGAAAGTATGGTGTGGGAGAGGGGAAAGTATGGTGTGGGAGAGGGGAGAGTATGGTGTGGGAGAGGGGGGAGGGGAAAGTATGGTGTGGGAGAGGGGAGAGGGGAAAGTATGGTGTGGGAGAGGGGGGAGGGGAAAGTATGGTGTGGGAGGGGGGAGAGGGGAAAGTACGGTGTGGGAGAGGGGAGAGGGCGGGGGAGGGGAGAGGGCGGGGGAGGGGAAAGTATGGTGTGGGAGAGGGGAAAGTACGGTGTGGGAGAGGGGAGAGGGGAAAGTATGGTGTGGGAGAGGGGGAGGGGAAAGTACGGTGTGGGAGAGGGGGAGGGGAAAGTATGGTGTTGGAGAGGGGGGAGGGGAGAGGGGAAAGTATGGTATGGGAGAGGGGGAGGGGAAAGTATGGTGTGGGAGAGGGGAGAGGGAAAGTATGGTGTGGGAGAGGGAGAGGGGAAAGTATGGTGTGGGCGAGGGGGGAGGGTAAAGTATGGTGTGGGAGAGGGGGGAGGGTAAAGTATGGTGCGGCTACATATCCCAATGTAAATACACAAATCTCTATTGTGGGGAGGGGGGGGAAGGGGTGTTAGGGGTGTCAGGGCGGATGGGGAGGGGGGGAGGGAGTGTTAGGGCAGATGGGGAGGGTGGGAGGGAGTGTTAGGGGGGATGGGGAGGGTGTAGGTGTGTCAGGGCGGATGGGGAGGGTGGGAGGGAGTGTTAGGGGGGATGGGGAGGGGGGGAGGGAGTGTTAGGGGGGATGGGGAGGGTGGGAGGGAGTGTTAGGGGGGATGTGTGTTAGGGGGGATGGGAGGGGGGGAGGGAGTGTTAGGGGGGTATAATTACCAGCGCACGTGAGAATTAAACGTAGGAACGGATTTATTTATAACAGAAGATATAATCCCGCTGAAAGTCTCTTTTTATCAGGGGCTGATTAAAGATGGCCGTCATTGTGATTGGATAAGAGTTCCTTAACATAACTCAGGCCCCCAACGCAGCGTCCTCTCTCCCCTTGGACACGGGACCTGCGACCACGCAACACTTCCCCCTGCGGCTCGGTCGTAGTTAGGCTTCAAGGCCTGGGCTGGCCAATCTGCTGCAGCTCGTCCTGACGGAGTAACCACATGACAAAATGGCCGAACCATCGCCCCCGCGGAGAAACAGAAATGGTTCAGTCCCCCTGGTCCGGGCAGGCGCCCCGCGCGGTGTAACTGCTTCCACACATGCTGCAGCTGCTCGGGGGCGGGGCCCGGTGCAGGAGAGGAGGCGCCCGTAGCCGCAGGCTCCGCCCCCGCGGGGCCGGGCAGCGGTTGAAGCGAGGCTCGTGCTGGTAGCTGACGTTGGCCGCCAGGATGAGGAAGCTGAAGTAGGCCTGCGCCCTGGGGTAACGCCGGCATCCAGTCCGTCACGTCCGTTACAGGACGGGAAAGGACCCAGCCCGGGAGCAGGGCGCCGGCGCGCAGGGAGGGGTAAGGAGGGTAGGAGAAGAGGGCGAGGACTCGGGTCATCTTCGGCGTGGACGTTTCCGTGGATGAAAGCGAGAGGGTCGGGGTGCGAGGAGAGGTAAGAGACCAGCGCGGGCACGTTCACCAGCTGATGGTCGCCGCCTGA